>NC_091952.1:162241637-162541637 GCF_031021105.1 Erythrolamprus reginae | reverse complement strand
CAACATAAGAAAATATTATTTTACTGAAAGAGTAGTAGATCCTTGGAACAAACTTCCAGCAGATATGGTTGTTAAATCCACAGTAACTGAATTTAAACATGCCTGAGATAAACATATATCCATCCTAATATAAAATACAAAAAAATTGTATAAGGGCAGACTAGATGGACCATGAGGTTTTTTTTCTACTGTCAGTCTTCTGTGTTTCTATATCTTTTCTTCTATCCTTTTCTTTATATATAATACTTCATGTCTATTCTCTTCAATATGTATTGTGTATTGGACAAAATAAATAAATAAAATAAATAATCATTGGTTTCTTCACTATCTCCTCTTTCAGTTTGTAACTTATTAAGAACTTATAAATTTTCCAATCAGTTTTTCCTCAGTATCCAGTAGTATCCTATCAAAGTTGCTATAGCCCTTCTGGAATCCATTCTGGAATCCATGTGTCTTATTGTCTTCTTGGAATTTCGCTTGGATTTGGGAGTATGTATGTGGCAGAATGCCACATTCTGACAATTCCTCTCTGCTCTTCAGTATTCCTTGTTTATTTACTAATTCTTTGCCTTATCAGAAGTCATTCGATTCTGATGTTTTATTGCTTCTGCTGGGGAAATCCAGATCAGTGTTTTTAGAGAATGTTGACTTAATATTTTACAAATTTGAAGGAGTAAGTATCTTAATAAATGTTTTTTAAAGTATGTATGTGATTTATATTTATCAACCCAGATAAATGCATGCCATCCTAATAGGAGTTTATGTCCTTCAATAATCAAAATTCTACTATTTTTGAATTGTATCCACTCTCTTAGCCACATTAAATGTGTGGAGGAGGAGTAACATATATATGTTTCCAGCTCTTAGCAGCTTCCAAGCTCTTTCATTATTACTCTCTGTAAAGAATGTTTTCCAAGCCCTAAGTCTGTGCAGGGTTATTTTCATTGCTAACCAGGGGATAAAATAATGTGCTGAATCTGACCAGATTAAAGATGCTAGCCAGATGAATATCTGGTAGACAGATTTTTCCCCCTATTTTCCTCCCCCAAAACTAAGATGTGTCTAATACTCCAGTGCATCTTATACTTCGAAATATACGGTATTTCAACAAGTAGCCCATCTGGTCCTGGGGTTTTATTGTTTTTCTGTTTTTTTAGTAATAATTTGAAATTCTGTCTTTGTAATGGGTCTGTTCAATAATTGTCTTTGGTCTTCAGTAATTTGTTTGACATATGCTGAGTCTAAATATGCCTTAATTTCTTCCTCGCTAAACTCTTCTTGGGAATAGAGTTTTTTATAGAATTTTCATACTATATTTGTTTTGCCTCTCTATTGTAGTGTATCTCCCCCTCATCATCTAGCAGTTAATCTATTATTTTTGCTTCTTTTTGTTTTCTTAATCTGTTAGCAAGCCATCTGCTTGGGTTATTTGCATTCTCAAAATAATTTTGCTTAGCCATTCTTTTATTTATAGCTAGCTCTTCTTGGATATTTAAATTTATTCTATGTTTTATCGTATCTCGTTGTTCTTTTATGTATTTGTTTTGTGGGTCTTTCTGTAATTCTAGTTCTTTTGTTTTCAGTTCTTGATAGAGGGAATTCAAATGGGCATGTTTTTCTTTTTTCTTTTTTGCTGTGTATGCTGTTATTAGGCCTTGAGTATATGCTTTTGTTGTATCCCGAAGAATTTGGGGCAAGATTTATTCAGATTTGTTTATTTTAAAAAATATTTCTCTTTCTCAAGCATTTCTCTAAATTCCTTGTCTTTGGTTAGGGACTGGTTCATTGTCCATCTTGATTTCTTTTTCCTTCCTCTACCTTTTATAGTTATGGGATTGTGATCCGCCCAAATATTGGGTTCAATTTCCACTTCCTCAATTTCATTAGTCAATTCCAGGGATGCCCAGGCCATATCAATCTTCAATCAAGATTGGTGTGGATTGTTGTTCTAATTTGAGATTTCCCCTCCAGAATTCATTGCTCATCTCCCAGAAAGATTACAGGAGTGTGGTTTTTTTATTCTGCTTTTTACCTTTATACTCTAGTTTGCCTTTTGTGATATCGTTGAAATCCCCAATAATATAGATGTTGTCTACTCCCAATTCTATGATTTTCTTGTGTAGTTTTGTATAGAATACAAATTGGTTGTCATTTGGTGAATACAGTTTTATCAGTGTAATGGGTTTCTGTCCTATTTCTAATTTGATCATAAGCACTCAGACTTCCTGGTCATTATATATCAGACTTCAGTTTATTGTATTTTTGACATATACCATATACCACTATTCACCACCCCCCTTTTCTGCTAATGCTTAATAATCTGCTAATTTTAGATTGTCAAGTAATTTTGGGTTTTCTTTTTTTATGTGGACCTTCTGTAAAGATATCATGTTAAAACCAAGTGGTAGTGTTTGTTTGTTTGTTTTTAATTTAGCAAATGTTTGGGATCTTTTGGGGGGGTTATTTAATCCATTTATGTTTATTGATATTATTTTGGCTTCTTCTGCCATTACTGTCTTTAGTATCTCTTAGTATTTCTTATCTCAGTGTTCTGCCTTTTGCACCTTCTTACTGTTTCTCTCTCTTTTTTACCTCCTTTTGTTCACTCTCTTCCATTGTAGCACTTCTTCTTGGCTCCTGCTTTCAAGCTCCTCTCTACTTTCTCTACTGGTTTGTTCTTCCCCTGACTCACAATACTGATCAAAGAATTCTTGTGTTTCTTTGTTTGAAGCAATTTTATGTTTTTTACCCTGCCAGGTTATTAATAGACCCTCAGGCATCAGGCATCGAAACATAATTTTGCTTTTCATTAACCGGCTTGCTAAGAATTGATATGGTTTTTGATAAATTCTTATTTTGCATGGGATCAGTTTTAAAATTATAATTTGTTTACCGTTGTATAGAATAGCCTCATTCTTAGTCAATTTAAGTATGTCATCTCAGACTGCTCCCCTTGCAAATTTAATATGTATTTATTTTGGAAGGTGGTATTTATATGTATTTATTTTGGAAGGTGGTATTTTCTTGCATAGTTGGTATGCACTCTGTAGATTTCATCAATTTTTTTTAATCATTGCTTGTGGATCTATTTGCAGGATTTCTGCTAAAATTTCTGCTACATTTTCCCCTAGATTTTCTCCTTTACCTTCCAGAATTTGCTGGAACCTACGACAATATGAAGCACAATCAAGTTCAAGATGGGCAAAGGCATCTTCCAAGTTTCTAATGGTTAGAACATATTTCTCCTCCATATTGTCTACTTTTTGCTCCACCAATTCTGCCTTACTCACTAATGTTTTTACTGCTAATTATTGCTGAATATTTGCGACCTCATCATCCACACTATTACTTACACTACACTCATTTATGTTTTAATTTATTCATGTTGTTGCCTTATCTCTTCCACATTAGTCTCAATTGCCAATTGCATTTTTATCATTGATTTTTGCATCATTATAAGAATGTCTTTAATAGATTGTAGACTGGTAGTGTAGGCTGATTTTTCTTTTGCTAACATAGTTTTGATTGGTCTTGATTGTGTGGTGTGGTGGCCCTGGTGCTAGTGGAGTTGATTTGTAAATGAGTCACAAATATTTTTTCCACAGAACATATACACAATCCTCCCTTTGTATTGGGTTATATCTATGATCTAGAGAAGTATTCAATAACTTTTCTAAGCTAGCATAAAATCTTTTTTATTTTTTTATTTTTTTATTTATTCATTCATTCATTCATTTATTTATTTACTTACTTACTTACTTACTTACTTACTTATTTATTGTTATCCCTCAAGCTACAAACACATAGTAAATAGCAGTTTAATTTCAATATATTTGTCTGTGCAGATATACTTAATGTATTGATATTAACTATTGTAACTGGTAAATTAGTAAATTAATAATTTCATCCTAGAGAGAGGGGTAATGTTGGTAGAATTACTATGGTAACTTATATTAAATACTACTATAAATGCAGTGAGTATATTAGAAAAGAAAGCTAGTTTACTTATAAATTTAACAGTAGTTAGGAATAGTTAATCAATATAAAGAATAAATCAATTAATCAGTGCAGCACTAAATAGTAATATTTGTCAATCTTACCAATCTGTAGTTCATCTACAGAACAATTAAACTATAATTAATCAAGTAGACAGTAGAATAGAATCTTCTAAACATTTCGTACAGTTTTTTAATGTAAATTCAATACTTTCCTTCTATGATTCAGCCAGTTATTGGGGTAAAAGCCATGTAAAAAGTTCTGTTCTTGTTTCTAATCTTTGCTGTCTCCTTAAGAGCTCATTCCTTCAGAGTGTCTTAGTAATGGCTAGTCTGAGTCCGCAAGTGTCAGAAGTATCTTCGTATTTTAATTCTCCACTGCAGAAACAGAATCCAAATCCCTAAAGCAAAATTCAAATCTTTTAGGTCTTTAATATGATAGAGTCTCATTATCGTTAGCTTCAAAGCTTGATGATCGTTCTATGTATTCTATGGAGTTTCCAATCTTTTCGATAGCGAATTTCTTTTTAGATTTTTTTTTTTGCCTTGTCATTCTCACCATGACTCCAGTTTTTCTGCATTTGTTTCAGCACCTCGTTTTAATTTGCAGCTCCCTTCCCTGCTGTTCAAGTTCTGGCTTACTCCCTCCACTCCTCCAATCTTAAAGTAATCCTCCAAAAGTCTGATTTAGCTTATTGTTGCCTTTTTGTCTCCCTTATATGTGGTCGCCTCTGCTATGGCTGGCCAACAAATGCCAGTTCTTCTTTTCTCAGTCAGAGTTGAGGAGTTTAGCCTCATCCTACAAGGCAATAGCAGGTTTTCCCTTAGACTCAAGTAATTCCCCTCTCCACCAATCAATCTCTTTGGGTCTGATCGCACCGTAACTGGTCACTTGACAGGAAAATAGAAGCGTTGGGAGCAGAACCTTGTTCTTCTGCTCTTTAGAGCAGGAACAGCATCACTAGAAGTCTAATTGATTTTTTTAATGTACTTAATGTTCTGCCCTCCTCCTTCTCCCACAACTTTCAGTGAAACATCAAAGAAACAGAGGAAAAGTTTGGCCTGCTTATAGATTTTGTCTTGGCTGTGCAGCAGACGTTTTTGTTCAACTCTTGATAATCAAAGATTGACACAACACATCTCCCCCAAATCTTGCAAAAAAGAAGATAGAAGGTTCTCTCGAGGTCTGTAAAAGTTCAAACAGTACCCTGAAAGGCACCTAACCTTTTAGATCAGAGAGTTATGTAGGTAAGAATGAAATTGGAAGAATGTTTATCATTCTGGGAGAAGTTCTTGACCTTCTTGGACCACTCCATCACTTGAGAAACTCATTGTTGATTCTTTGGCGGATTTAGCATCTGAAGGGAAAATTATTTAAAAAGCCACTTCAATTCTGGTATATTTTTGGATGACCTGTTACTCTTGGCATATTTAATGTGACATGCACATTGCTCCTAGGTTTATAGCTTTTCTGCTGGAAATACTTTTTTAAAAAGTCCATTTAATCATGACACTTCATATCTTGCTTTTTTTTATGATACACATCTTGTGGTCTCACTAAAGGAAAAATTGTAGTATACTTGAAGGTAGTATATAAAAAGCCAAGGGTAGACCATAATCTAACTTCAGAAATATAAAAATCACAATATTTTTTTCATGATGGTGAATCTATGGCACACATGCCACAGGGGGCATGTAGAGCCATATCTGCTGGCATGCAAGCCATTGCCCTAGCCTAATTCCAACTGATTTTCAGCTTCTGTGGAGGCTCTGTGAGGGCATTTTTGGCCTCCACAGGGCCTCCGGGTGTGCAATGGAGGCCATTTTCATCCTCCCCAGGCTCTGAGGAAGCCTCTAGAGCCTGGGGAGTTCAAAAAGAAGGCCCACTGGAAGTCAGGAAATGTGTGTGTGTGGGGGTCATGCGCATGTATGGGGCAGGGAAGTGTGGAGTGGGGGCCACATGTACAGGGGGTGTGGTGCAGGGAAGATTGAATTATGGGTGTGGGAACATACACATATGCAATAGCATGTGCACGCCTTCAGCACTGGAGGGAAAAATAGTTTGCCATCACTGTTCTATATGAATCATGGGATCATGATACTTAATAAGGGAGGAGACATGTCAAATGTTTGTTCAGGCTACTTCTAATCAACTCCAAGCAACATTCTTCAGGACTTTTGAATTCTCAAGATATGACTGCATTGCATGATGAATAAAGCAAACAGATTCATACAGAAGCAGTTTCAGCAACTCCTTTTAAAATCACAGTTGTTCAGATCTGTAATTATTATTATTTGTTTATATTTGTCATGTCTTTCAGTTTAACTGCCCACAAAATTCCTAAGCTAATCAGATGATCAATAAAAGCAATAAAACCTTGACACAGTTTCACCACTCATATGTCACCACTTTTTCTTTATTTTATTTTCTTTCATGTGTAATTTCTCCTTCTTGACTCCAATTTGCAACAATGAGAGCATTTTCGTTGCCACCTGGCAATGTTAACAATTATATTGCTGCAGTTGGATTCTTGATACGCTGATTGCAAGCACTCTGTCATGTTTACTTCATACTTTATTAAATATTCCAATGCAACACAATTATTTTTGCCATTTAATTAACAAAAAGGAAAAAAAAGAAACCTGTTTTACCATGTAAAATGTCAGTTCCATTCCAAAGATTTGCAGATGAAGCAACAGCAAAGGAAGAGACATAGTTCAGTCATATGTGCAGCAGAATGCTTTTGAAATGTCATAGTAACCTTTGAAAGTGACAGTTGCCATGAAGGAAGCTTGTTTTCTTACCCTTAATTATGGATAATGAAGGGAAGTGTCTTGAAAGAACATATTTTACTTCTTAAAAGACTCATTTGGACCTTGTATTTGTGACTACTGATGTTGCCAATTATCCTGGTAATGATTTCATCGTGTTAGGACCTTCTCTTCCTCTCCTGAACATTGTTCTTTTCATGTTATTATTTCATGGAACTGGGATAAAAATGTGTTTATCAATTAAAACAGGAGAACTGTGTAGTGAAAAGCTACAACCTCCTATTTTGAATTTAGAGAGGATAATGGGCTTATTGAAGTGCTCTATGCAGATGTGTATTTAAAAAAACAGAGGGTCATTCTCTATTCTTGTTTACTTGCATATTGACTCAGCAGAACTGAGTTAACCTTTCAAAGATTCTGATTTGAATCATTGTTAAAGTTTTATCTACATTCATACAAATTATGAAAGGGAGTATTGGTTGATTGGCAAACACTATCTTTGAAACAGTATACTTTGATGAAGCCAGTGCCAACTGCTTGTCATATGTGTTTAAGTATGCTATCAGATATAGCTTTTAAGAATGCTAACTGATAATAAGATATTTTGCAAGATTTTTATGTGAAACACAAGAATTCAGTATCAATATAAGAAAAAGTGATAACACTTCAATACGGCAAGACCAATCAAAATTGTAGCTCAAGAACATTATATTATTTCATCTAAAGGTTTGGATGGGTGTCAACAACCTCAAGCTTAACCCTAAATTTTGCCTCGCAAGGACAATCCCACCTGTCCATTTATCACTCTGCAGGGATAATTTCTGACCCCCTCAGAGAAGATCCCCAACTCGGGAGTTCTCCTAGATCCACAGCTGGGGCTAGAGCAACATCTCTCAGCTGTGGCTGGAGGGACTTTCACACAGGTTTGCCTGATGCACCATTTGCAGGCCTATTTGGACAGGGAATCTCTTCTCACAGTCACTCACGCCCTCATAACCTCTAGGCTTGATTACTGCAATGCGCTCTACTTAGGGCCACCCTTGAAGAACCTCTGGAGACTGCAACTAGTCCAGCATGAAGCCACAACAGCTGTGTTGGGCGTACCCAGGTTCTCCCACATCAGCCCAGCATTCCATGAGCAGCCTTGGCTGCCGATTGGTCTCTGAATACAATTCAAGATGTTGATTTTCACATATAAAGCCCTACACAATTATTATGTGCAAAATAAACAAATAAGCATCAATGTTTTCAGTTCAATTTTCATTTCATTATGTTCAGAAATGTTCAAACTGGTAATTTAATGCCAAAGTTATTGAAAATATTTGGAATTAGGGGCCTAGAAAAATTTATAAAGTGACATGCTTGAAAAAACGGGGGGATGGCCCTTTTATGAGCAAAATAAACAAATAAGCATCATTTATTTCAGTTCAATTTTCATATCATTATGTTCAGAAATGTTCAAACTAGTAATTACACACCAAATTTAGTAAAATTGTATGTTGTTTGCAGGCAAAACTATCTATAAATTGAAAAGAAATTCACAAAAAGGGGGGGTGCGGGCTTTTATGAGAAAAATAAACCAATAAGCATTATTTTTTATTTCAATTTTCATTTCATTGTGTGCAGAAATGTTCAACCTAGTTTCCAAGGGAAATAAGTTTTCAAATTGACCAAATATAAGCACTTAAAATAAAGAATTTTTGGTGAGAGTCACACAGACTCCTAAACAGTACAAATGTATAGTGGTTTTGAACAGAGCAGTAGGGTTAAAGTATATTGCCGAATGGGAAAACTGGAACTCTCAGATTATCAAAGAGGGATATCTTCTGGCTGGAATTGTTATAATTGCTACAATTGTGGAAGAGTTTTGAGGCTATCTGAACAGCTGCTGACCTTCAATTGAGAATTGTTTTGGAACTACTGAGAAAACATGTGGGAATTGTTTTGGAAGTGTCTGAGAATTCCCACAGCCGACTTACCGGCCGGTGGGGTTTGCGGCGATCGGCGGGGATGGAGGCCGCCATGTTGGGGGGCGGAGTCACGGCACCCACGTTGGGGTGCCGTGACCACGTGGTGCGGTGCGTGGGCACCGATTGGCCGGGCGAGTGAGGCAGCCCTATAAAAGGGGGCTGCCTTGTGGCGCAGCAGTCTCGCCCGGAGCATCGTGAGGCGAGGCTGCTGCTGCTGCTGCCGGCTCGGGCTGCGTCATTCCGACCTGCGTCACAGGCCCGAAGACCGGTGAAGCAGCCGATCGTCGAGGGACACTCGGCGGGGCACTTCTGAGGCCTGAAGAGCCGCGATCGGCGGCTGGAGGCGCAGTTCGCTTCGGCGACACCCCGTCAGGGTTTGGAGGCGCATTTTTGAGCGGTGTTGATGGCGGGGGGAGGAAAAAGCCGTACGGGGGCCCGGCGGCGGGCTGCAGGGGGGCAGGCCGGAGGGTTAGGCACCCCCCCATCGAGCCCCGCCGCACCGGTAGAAGGAGGGCGCCCAAGTGGGCATGGAGTGAGGCCCCAGGGGCAAGGCCTGCCGGGAGGCAGGCTAGTGAGGGCAGCCCCAGGGGGGTGGCGAGCCCCCGGGGGCGCACAAGGGGCCGAAGGGGAGCTTCAGTGGGGGCGAGGGGTCCCCGCCAGGGCCGGGCCCCGCCCGTGGATCCACTGGGGGCTCCAGGGGTGTTTTCTGGCGCAGAGGAGGGGCCTCTCAGCGGTATGGAATCGGATCTATCGGAGGCAGAGGCCTCTGCTGCAAGGCCTGCCAGGAGGGGGCAGGGTGCTAGGGATTCACTTTCTGTTTCCTCACGTATACTGTCTTCATTGCTCGAGAAACTGGATGAGAGGCCAAAGAAGCGGGGCAGGTCTCGGCGGGGCCGGGCCACGCAAGTGGCCAGCGCAGAGGGGTCTCGGAGCTCATCAGAGTCGGCTGGGAGCCCACAGAGATCCCACGAGGACCGGCATGCACAGTCAAAGACCAAGCGGAGGAAGGCCAGCAGGATGGTGTCCGGCTCTGAGGAGGCAGACGACGACTCCTCTCACTGGGGTGAGTGCCCTGTGCCTAGGCACCGGTGGTCCCTCCCAAGAGGGCCTCGTGGCAGGCTACGGGCTACAAAACGCACGACACAGGGGGGTCAGAGGACCTGGCGCTCCCGCACAGCTGCTCAAGTTTGGAGGAGGGGGCGTAGAAGGGCAGTGGCTAGGAGGCACAAACGGAAGAGGGATACCTCGAGGGACAGCTCAGGGTCAACCACCTCGGGGTCCACCAGTACCTCTTTTGACAGCGATAATCCTTTCGCGCCGGGCCTACCAGACACTCCGCTTAGTATGCACATGTCCCAGTCCCTCAAGCGTAAAATTTGGCGGGGCGCTTATGTGGACATGTTTCAGATTTTGCTACCGGCAAAGTCTAAGAAGGAGAAGGATAAAGAAGGCAAGAAGGGGTCGGATGACCCAAAAGGCACCAAAATGGACAAGGGGATTCTGTCGTGGGCGTATGCATTTTTGGCCTACCACTCTGTGGTGGTAGAAGATGATGTCCATAAGACACATGAGCTCATCTTGTACATGAACATGATTCTGAGAGCGTATCAGGAGTTTGGGGGGGAGGCTTGGAAGCGCTATGACGAGGACTTTTGCAGGTTCGCCGCCCACAATAGACACTGGCCGTGGGATATGCGGCATAACGATTTGTGGCTTCAGGCCACGCAGCAAGCGTCAACTCCGGCCAGTGGGCGAACACCCACAGGTCATCTGCTCTTAACAACGGGCAAGGAGGCTACTCTTCCCCGCCCGGCGGTGGGGACGGGGACCCCGGCCTCCGGCCAGCGCAGCACGGCTGGGTCGTCCTTTCGAGGCCAGCCGTACTGTTACGAGTACGGCGCCAGAGGGGCCTGTTCCAGGGCATATTGTCGTTTTCGCCACGCCTGCGCCTTGTGTAGTGGCAGACACCCAACCTCTGCTTGTTACAGGGGACGGGGAGGGGACGGCTCCAAGGACGCCGGGACCCCCGCCAAACCCCAACCTGGGGGAGCTCAAGGTAAGGGGCCCAACCCCCGTTAGATTGGACAGGTTGCAGCATTGGCTCACCGGCTACCGCCCCAAGAAGGGTGCTGATTTCCTGCTCGCGGGGTTCACCGCGGGCTTCAGGATCCCGTACGGGGGGCCGCGCAGGGCCTGCATGGCGGACAATTTGAGGTCGGTGGCAGGTATGGGCCACGTAGTGCGGGACAAAATTATGAAGGAGGTGCGCGAGGACCGGGTTTTGGGCCCCTTTGCGGGGCCCCCCCTGCCCTTCCTGCAGGTGTCCCCACTCGGTGTGGTGCCCAAGAGGGCCGCGGGAGAGTTCAGACTTATACATCACCTGTCGTTCCCCCCTGGTGAATCGGTGAACGATCACATTCCCGAGGAGCTCTGCTCGGTGCGCTACACACCATTCGAGACGGCTGTCGCGATGGTCCGGGCGTGCGGAGTGGGGGCACTGATGGGGAAGTGTGATATCAAATCGGCCTTTCGGCTTTTGCCCATTCACCCGGGGGATTTCGACTTGTTGGGTTTTCAGTTCGAGGGCGGGTTCTTTGTTGATAGAGCCTTGCCAATGGGTTGTTCTATATCCTGCTCGCTGTTTGAGAAGTTCAGTTCATTTTTGGAGTGGGCACATGTTAAAAGTACGGGCTTTGCGTCTGTCGTACATTATTTGGATGATTTTCTCTTCGCGGGGCCGGCGGGCGCCGTCGATTGTCAGCAGGGAATGATGGGTTTCCAGGCTTTATGCGCGGATTTAGGCGTACCTTTGGCTCACGAAAAGACCGAGGGGCCTTCGACCAGACTGACATTTTTAGGCATCGAGGTGGACTCCGTTGCACAAACGTGTAGGCTACCCGATGACAAACTGACTAGACTCAAGGAAGCGGTGAGGGTTGCCCGAGCCGCAAAGAAGGTGACTCTGAGACAGGTTCAGGAGCTGGCTGGCCTGTTGAATTTTGCTTGTCGTGTGATTGCGCCAGGAAGGGCCTTTATGTTTAGACTGTACAGGGCAACGGTTGGTGTGACAAAACCGCACCACAGGATCAGGTTATCGAAGAGTGTTAGGGAGGACCTCGTGGTGTGGCAAGGGTTTCTGGACGGGTACAACGGTGTGTCATTGTGGAGACAGGATATGCTGCTGAAAGCGGACTTTCAAGTGAAGTCCGATGCGGCGGGCACGACCGGTTTTGGTGTGGTGTGGCAGAGCAAATGGTTTCGGGCTGACTGGCCGCAGGAGTGGCGCGGAGAGGCCATCTGTAGGGATTTGACATTTTTGGAGCTATTCCCAATAGTCGTGGCCATTGAGCTGTGGGCATCCAGTTTTGCCGGTAGGACAGTCCACTTTTGGTGTGACAATATGGCGGTAGTACACGTAGTGAATACACTCTCCTCTAGGAACGAACGGGTTATGGGTTTGGTCCGGCATATGGTTACGAGATGCCTTGCCAACAATATGCTTTTCCGGGCACATCATGTTCCAGGGGTAAGAAACGGGGTGGCTGACGCTCTGTCACGGGGGCAGTTGGCTAGGTTCCGGCTGCTTGCCCCACAGGCCGAGGAGTACCCGGAAGCAGCCCCACAGCATCTGTGGCTGATTGGAGGGCCGACGTAAGCAAGGCCATGGATTTGTCCATAGCTCCCAGCACCAGGAGAGCATACCAGCGGGCAGGTAGGGAATTTTGGGCTTTTCGTCAGGATAGGAGATACGATCAGCTTTGGCCGGCCCCGGTCGAACACCTGCTCGAATTTTGCGCGCTTAACCGCCGCCGTGGGTTGTCTGCCCGGACGATTAGGGGCAAGTTGGCAGGCCTGGCCTTCGTAGCCAAGTCTCGGGGTTTTGCGGACACCACAGGGGATTTCAGGATTAGAAAGACATTGGAGGGGTGGATCAGGGAGAAAGGTCAGGCCCAGGGTGACAGCAGGCGTCCCCTAAAGCTCACCCACTTGATGGGGCTTTACGAGCTGTGGGGTCGGCTCTGCCGCTCTGAGTATGAGGCATCACTGTACCACGCTGTGGCGGTGACCTTGTTTTTCGGGGCTTTTCGGGTTAGCGAGGTTCTAGCAGCTTCCCGAGCCGATAGCTCCGGCCAGGCGTTCACCACAAGGGATATCAAGTTAGGTCGTAGCTCGGTGTCCTTGAGGTTGCGACGGTCCAAGACCGACCAGAGGGGTAGAGGTGTGACTGTCCAACTTTCCTGGGCTAACAACCGGCGGGTGTGCTCGGTGGCAGCGCTGGTGGCGTATTGGGCCCACAGGGGTGTAGAGCCGGGTTTTTTGTTTTGTCATGTGTCCGGTGAACCCCTGACCAGGTACCAGTTCTGGGCTGTCACGTCCAAGGCGCTGGCAAGGCTGGGCTTGGACCCCAGACGTTACGGGACTCACTCATTCAGAATAGGTGCAGCGTCGTTGGCAGCAGTCGAAGGTTTCAGCAGGCTGGATATAAAGACAGTGGGCCGCTGGAGATCTGGGGCCTTCCGGACGTACATCCGCCCCTAGGTGAGTGGGGCGGGGCGGGGGGGTTGTGCTGGGCCGCCAGTCTGATGCTGCTCTGCTTCCTCCCTTTCTCTAGCCCGACGACTTGACTGGCGCCGCAGAATCCTGATATGTGGCCACAGCATGGTGTACTGGGCCGAGCGGAGGGCCCGTGAGACGACGCCCGGCACGAATTTGGAGATTGATCGAGCGGTGGTTCAGTGGCTGGGCCGGCGAGGCCTACGTTGGCGTGAAGTTCTTCCCCTGTTGTTCAACAGTGGGAGGGTGCGAGGGGTGCCGGGCTGTTTGGTTTTGCACGTTGGTGGGAACGATCTGGGAGCGATGACAGGTGTAGAGCTGCTGTGGCACATTTGGGAGAGTTTGCAGGTGATCTGGGAGCGGTGGCCAGATACGTGTGTGTGGTGGTCCAACATCCTGCCCAGGAGGAGTTGGCGGCAGGCTAGAAGCCCTAGCGCAGTGGATAAGGCTAGGAAGAGGGTAAACAGAGCGGTTAAGAAGTGGGTGAGTCAGGCTGGGGGTGGAGTGATAGACCATCCAGACATCAGGGCATCCCTCATAGACTTGTACAGACAGGACGGTGTACACTTGACCGATAGTGGGAACGATAAATTTATAGCCAACCTGCAGAGGTGCCTGCACATATCTGTGCAGGGGGGGGAGCAGGGGGAATAAATTAAAATTTCACCCCCTGCTGTGGCCGATAGGGGGCGGAAAATAAAATAAATAGCAACTGGTGAGCTCCTTTTGGGGCACCTCTACTGAGGTGAGGGGCGAGCTCCTTCTCAGATTACAGGGCTCGACCGGCCTGGGTTCGGGGAGTGAGTCGCTCCTGTGGCTCGCTGGCTGGAGTTTAACGTAGACCAGTAGCGAGCCATCCCACACGCCAGGTGTGGCGTAGTAAGGGTGCAGGGGGTAGGTGTAGTTTAACATGACCCGCACCCAGTTTCAAGGAGTTTTCGCCCCAGGGTTGCTCTGTCTGAATTGGGCACGTTATTCCGCCCCCATTTGATTTTGCACCCTGCAGGTCATGTGGGGTTAATGGTTTAAATAAGTTAATAAGTTAAGAAGTTAAGTTGTTTGAATAAAAGTGACCCCGTTATACCCACACCTTGTGTCCGACTATTACTCCGCCTGCGCCGCAAAATATAAAATAGTGGATGATTTGTTTTTGCTTTTAAAGAAAAAAAATGTCTCAATTTGTTGGGAGTGTAATTAATCCAGTATGAATTTGGAAGGATTAAAGGCTCAAAATATATATTACACTTACAGCAAGATGTGAGTAATTATAACAGGCTGCAAAATAGAAATCTGTTGACATCTGGACTGATTGAAAATAATTGTGAACTGTGGCTTTGTGATTATAACAACATGGAGGTAGGGGACTTTAAAGACTTAGTACTGATGCAAGGATTTACAAAGATGTTGCGTGAAGTTTGCAGATGGAGTGATAAAAGAAATAGAGAAAGTATTAAAAGACAATAAAGATTTTGGAATTACACCAGAAAGGAATGGAACTGGAACTGGAATGAGTGTGGAACAAGAGACCAGCAGACAAGAGAAAGAAGCAGAAGAAGCAGTCCACGTGAAAAATTACGAGTTTCATAATGAGACAAAATAAGATATTGGAAATGGACAGATAATGTATGATAATTATGATGATCACACTGATTTTAACAGTGATAAAAAGAGAAGATGGCAAGGATATAAACAGTGGATAACTCAATCTAAAAATGAAGAGGGAAAGAGGGAGAAAGAATTAAAAGGAACTGAAAAAAAAGTGATATTAATAATAGAAAGAGGAGAAAAGGAGAGAGAGTAAGAAGCAGGGAGTCTAAAGGAAAAGGAAAGAAAAAAAGAACAAGAAAAAAAGAGAGAGGGAAAGAAGCTGGAGATACAAGGCTACAAGGAGAAAAAGGAGGTGGAATTAAGACTAAGAAAATGGAATTTTAAAGAAAATGGTTGATTGTTATTCAACTATTTGATTACTATCTGATTATTATATAATGCCATTATTTTTTTAACATACGATAGAATATACTTATGGAATGGAACATATTGGATGTCTATATTGAATATTTTTGATTTGATGGATTAATTTAAAAATTGTTAAATATATATACAGTATTGGCATTTTCAGAGGGAAAGAGTCACAATTAGTAATGGATGAAATGCTTTAATTTTTGATATTTGGGATTTTGAATGATTAATAGTTGATGAGAATTAATATTGACACTGATATTGACTAATTTAACGTAATTATTTAAAAGTAACCAATGATATAATGAAACAATAACTTGGGATATGATTATATTATAGTTTGGTATAGATTGGATTTGTTGAAATAAATTTAAAGTGATATATTTGAAACATGAGAAACACTATAATGGATAATATTTAAGTTTTGAAGAATATCTGCCTCATCTTGAACTTTAAATGATATTAATTATATATAAGATATAAAATATTTACTATGGATTGACATTTCACTATTGAAAATACAAAATTGTGGAATTTTTAATGGCATTAAAAATTAAATGAAATGAAATTAATGAAACACATTGGCTTTAATTTATTAAGCAAGAGAAAACAATTAGCAGAGGAAGTAAATAATAGCATTAAAATTCAACTGAAGAAGGAAACAATCTGTGTAAATTAGGTGATGAAATTAGACAAAGGAGGTAGCATGAAATTAATGACATATACTGAGAGTAATGGATATGAAATTAAATAGTATTAATGATATTTATTAGTTGATATAGGTTTACTAAGTTGTATTGTTGTAATATGGTGTATGTTTTTTTCTAGTGGGGAGAAAAAACAATAAGCACATTTTTTGGGTAATTAGAATCATCCACTCAGGGAAGGATTTAGAGGGCGTAAGAGGAAGTAGAGAGAAGGAGAGAAAGGAGAGAGAGTAGAAAGAGAGGTAGAGAAAGAGGAAGCTAAAGGGAGGAAGGAGAGTAAGTAGAAGGAATGGTAGAGAAATAAGAAGGAAGAAGGATGAGATGGTAGTAAGAAAGGGGAGAGAAAGCAGTGATGGGCTCCTAAGGGGACCGTCAGGTATGCAGAACCAGTAGAAAAAAGTTGATTTTTTTTCTTTTTCTCCCTTCTGGTCCCTGGGTATGTTTTTCCCATCGCAGTAAATGAAGTTGATTGTGTATAATCTTAGAAGAACTGTGTGTGTGTGTGTGTGTGTGTGTACTTGGGCGTCCTCCTCGATCCACAGCTGACATTGGAACATCATCTTTCGGCTGTGTCGAGGAGGGTGTTTGCCCAGGTTCGCCTGGTGCACCAGTTGTGGCCCTATTTGGACAGGGAGTCATTGCTCACAGTCACTCATGCCCTTATCACCTTGAGGTTCGACTACTGCAACGCTCTCTACATGGGGCTACCTTTGAAAAGTGTTCGGAAACTCCAGATCGTGCAGAACGCTGCCGCGAGAGCCATCGTGGGGCTTCCCAGATTTGCCCACGTATCTACAACACTCCGTGGCCTGCATTGGCTGCCGATAAGTTTCCGGTCACAATTCAAAGTGTTGGTCATGACCTTTAAAGCCCTACATGGCATTGGACCAGAGTACCTCCAGAACCGCCTGCTACCGCACGAATCCCAGTGGCTGATAAGATCCCACAGACTTGGCCTTCTCCGGGTCCCGTTGACTAAACAATGTCGTCTGGCGGGGCCCAGGGGAAGAGCCTTCTCTGTGGCGGCCCCAGCCCTCTGGAATCAACTCCCCCCCGGAGATTAGAACTGCTCCCACCCTCCTTGTCTTCCGTAAACTATTTAAGACCCACCTATACTGCCAGGCATGGGGGATTTGAGACACCTTTCCCCCAGGCTTATTATAATTTATGTTTGGTATGTATGTGCTGTTTGGTTTTTAATTATGATAGGGTTTTTAGGGTTGGTTTAATATTAAATTTGTGCCAGTATAATATTGTTTTTATCGTTGTTGTGAGCCGCGCCGAGTCTTCGGAAAGGGGCGGCATACAAATCTAATAAATTATTATTATTATTATTATTATTATTATTATTATTATTATTATTATTATGTAGATAATGTAAATTTTTGTGTGCCTGTGTGTAGTAATATATATATACACTTATGGCATATATACATAGAATTAAAAAGTATATTTTGGATATTCAGTGATAGTAAATAGGGGAATTGTATCTCTTTGAGGCGAGGAGAGGCCAGGTACCCTAACCCTAATCCAAAACCTTGACATGAGTGATGTCAAGTTGGCCACCTTTAAGCCAGTCACATGACCTTTAAGCCACCCCCTGTCACTTGATCGTCAAACCATTCCTACCTGGAAACATAGCTGGCAAGCCACATCTACAAAAAAAAAAAACCCATGCCCACAGTGTGGTAGTAAAAATTTTTGCAGCCCTTCACTGGAGAGAAGGTGTAAGAAAGTAGGTATTAGAGGTGGAATAGCCACCTGAGATAGAAAGAGGGGAGTGGAGAGAGGTAAGGGTGAGATGGTTCAAATAATAAAATTAAAATTGGAATGTAGCTTAGGTTATTATGCTATTTTCTTCAAGCAATAAAATATGTATATTAATTTCTATTGAAGGTACATGTGATGTATGTTATGTATGTTGTTGATATGGTGGGGAAAAAAACTTTTACTGAAAAAATAAGTTGTGTGTGCTTGCCTTCAGAAGTTGTGTGTGCTTGCCTTCAGAAGTTGGCAGTTTTTAAGAGGAGATTGGACAACCATTTTTCTGGAATGGGATAGGGTCTCCTGTTTAAGCAAGGGCTTGCAGTAGAAGACCAACAAGGTCCCTCCAGCTCTGTTATTCCATGTTCTTTATTTTCCTCTTTTTTTCCAAATAAATTCTAATCAGGGCATATAGTTTGCTCTTACTAGCATTTTTGTTCAGTTCTCCAAATTTTATAGAAATACCTTTGTTACTTGTGGAGGATTAGATTTCCATTTCCAGTCTTTGTGAAAGTTGAGTCAAATTGCACTAAAGAACTCTGCTGTACAACTGCCAGGACTTGATTCTTGTGCTTCTTAGTTTCTCATAGGAACTTTTATCATTACTCATTTGGCAGTTTCTTTTGCTTCTTGATAGATTTGAATCTGATTACTTGCAACTTTGTCTGTAGAAGTAGTAGTATTAACCTACATTAGTACATTTAAGTGTTTCAGTAACAGCAGTCATGCCATTTATTAAAAGCAAGCGGAAATCACAGATTCTGTAGCTGTTTATTAGATCCTGCTCAGGCACGTTTGTTCTGACAAGATAGTACTTTCATTAAATGAAATATAAGCTCTATTTTGACACTTCCAGGCACTGACCCAAGTATTACTGCATTTTCCTGGCATCCAACCAAAGCTCAGAGTGACGGGGGTCTTTCCCAGAAAAGGCGAAGCTTGCCAAATGTTGGTGCCAACCATCTTGGCATTCCTGAAAACCCAAAGATCAGAGGGAGCTAAGCTCACCATCCCCCAAGGGTAAGCCTGAGACCATCCAAAAGCTGAGCTTTTTCAACTGTTTTGGAACAATTTACTTTGAAGTTGGAGCATTACATTTTCTATATTGGTTCACTACAATTTTATCCTAAGACTATTTGCTGGAATAGATTGTCATTCTGTCCCCACCTCTAAAATCTCTCTCTCTCTCTCTCTTTTTATTTCTCTCTCCCCCTCATCTCTTTTTCTTTGAAGATCCAGGGAAATATTTTAAAAATAGGCTAGCATGAAATTGCTAACTTAAGAGGGCATTAAATTTAATGCCCTCTTAAGTGTATACCATCCCTGTTATTTTAATATTTCTCCTCAAAACGCAGTAATTGCAAATCTTTGATGTTTCCTTGTTATACAGTCTGTGAACTCTTTTTTTTTTCAAAATTGCATCTCCAAGCATCTCACATCAAGCTGATGCCCTTGCTTCTCACATCTGAAAATTAAATCATGCATATTCAAACCTCAGAGCTACAGCCTGAATTGAACCACAAAGAAACTATTCTGTATATGCAGGTAGTCTTTTTTAGGCATTATTTGCTCTTCCTCTTATATTTGCTCTTCCTCTTATAATTTTACATTCTTTCTACCTGAAAATCTTCCATTTACTTACAGAATCATTTCATGCTGTACTGTTTAGGGTGGGCTTTCTAAAACATTTGATATCTCACTTTCCATAGTGTAATCATAAAAAGTACATAATTCCCATGAAAAATCCAAACATTAAAATTAATACACATGAACTATGAAAACATTACAATGAAAGTTTGGGAAGGTTTGTTCTATTTATTATGACAATGTCACTAAGAGGTTCTTCATATCTCTAGGTATACCCTGTGTTGCTCTTCTGGTCAATAGAAATGCCACTGGATATAGAACTCCAGTAGAATTTATTGAAGGAAGAAGTTTTCAATTAAAAAATAAATAAATAACTATTGAAGGAAGAAGAAAATTAGGGAAGAAATTTATTATTATTATCTTACATTGGGCAATAAGAAGAAAATAATCTGGACAGATGGTTAGGCTGGTGCAAAGCAGCATCTGATTTTCAGCAGAGTAATTTAAGAAAGAAAAGGGAAAGCAGAATAGAGGATGACTGTCTGGAAAAGAAAAGCTGATAAGACATGAAACTGTTGAATGATGGAGGTAAGAGAAAACTGGATTTGGGACAACTTCATATAGAACCAGAGGGTTGGAATTTATAAATTGGTGAAGAGTGGGGCAGAAGATGGGAAACTGAAATCTGAAAGGCAATGGTAGCCAGGAAATTGAAGCAATTCTTTTTACTCCAGGTATTTAGCACATAAACATTTTAGAAATATGTACCCTTCTAGCTTTTTGCTTCTGCTTGTTGACTGCATGAATATTAATTGTGCATCACTTGTCAGTAGCTATTTTCTCTAGCTTCTACTGGCTATGCTTAAATGGTGGAAGCAATTTTATTTATTTATTTTTATTTTATTTATTTGTCAAACAGTACAAGGTAACAAGTATAAGTATGAGCATAAACATGAACAAAGGAAGTAAATACAGAATATGATATGACACAGAGAAATGTGAAAGAAATACCAACTCAACTCAGAACTAAAAGCAGAAAGATTTGTCCTAGTTATTCTGCTCTGGCAATGCTAAGTTAGCTTGCAGTTATTATAAAATAAAGGAACCCCGGTTGAAGGTGCAACTAGCAATCATAATAATTACTTTTCTCTCTCTAGAAAGTCTATTCCCCAGTTAATATATTGACATCTATCTCCTATTGTCTATGTGTAGCGTACTTATTGTATAAAAATACTGAAAGGATGGGGGGCAGTCTACATTAAACATGAAGATGATAATGGAAGGTCTTTGCATTAGTGGTAGATGACTTTTTAATTGCATTTTTCTGTTACTGATGGGTCAACTTGAGATACTTCAGAGGGCATTGTGATAAGCACTCCAAAGTGTAGCTGATTAAATTTGCAGCTTAGCTAAACCCATTCATGGTTTAATCCTGCAGTTTTCCACAAACTATTTTTCTTTGCTTGAAGGAATCAGTGAAAGTATAGTGCCAGACTGGTTTAAAAAAAAGAATCCAGAAACCAGCTTCCAATATCTAGGGCTACCAGAAGCTCTCTACTTTTTAGTCATGTCCATATTTTTAAGCTCAAATCAAGTAAGTAGCATGTCTATCAGATGTCAATCACTATTCTTTTTTTGATTATGTCTCATCATTGGCCATTGCATTAAAAATGCACTTAAGGCCCAATTTCTTGTATAGATAGACGGCAGAAAGAAAGAGAGAAAGGAGGAAGGGAGGGAGGGAGGAAGGAAGGATAAACAAACACACAAGGAAGCTTCACCAGCCAGAATTACCTCAAGAGAAGCAAGCAACTGTCACACACCTGCAGAACAATATGGTACTGCTTTGCAGTCTACTGCTATCCTCTGTATGTATGCTGTGGGTGTGTTTATAAGAAGATACATTTGTGGACTAGCTTTATCTTTAAGAAAAAAAGTGAAAGAACAAAGATTTAAGTTGGAATTCTGTGTACATTTACCCCCAAAAAAGTTTTGAATTAAACTAGCCTTTTTTCTCACTAGGAAGAGAAGCAAAATATATTTTTGTTAAGTTGCAGCCATTTGCACATTTTTAAAAGAAATATTGTCTGGAACTATTTTCTTCCTGGTTTTTAATTTATTTATTTACTTAATACCTGCCCATTTACTTAAAAGAGTCTCTATGTCACTTGGGTTGATACGCATATTAATTAAATTAAAAATTTAGTTTGGTTTTGGTGGAGTATAAGGTGGCTAGATCTGAACTACAAAACTATCTTTGCTGATGCTAGATGTTGGCAAAGGGATTGTGGGTTTTTAAAAAAATATTTATATATGTCTATGCTATTGTTGGGTGATCACATCAATTGTTGTAGACCCTAGTATAATCTAGACATTAATTTTCTAAATCCTTGATCATGTTCTGTTGGCTGAGTGAGAATAGCAAAACCAGCTTCTTCTGATTTATTCAAAATATCATGCCAAAGCAAACTATGATTATGCAGAAAACCTCTAATGTCTTCATTTGTGCTGAACTATAACTCCCTACATTTCTGTTATTTGATAAGGAAGGAGCTTTTGGGAATTGAAGTTACCATGCTGCCAGCTAGCTTCCTTCAGCCGCGTGGATATGCACAGTGCAAAAAACCCTGATTTTTTTTAAAGCCAAAAACAACATGGCAGTGCATGTGCAGTGCTGGAAATTCAGCTTTTGCACATGAACTATCTGGTTCAGTGACATCATTGTGATGTCATTAACGGGTTGCTACCTGTTCAGGCAAACCGGTTCAAACCAGGAGGAATCCACCTCTAAAACAAGCAAAGAAACAAACAAACACTGTTTAGTTTTCCCGAAGTGTGTGTGTGTGTGTCTGTGTGCACGCGTGTGATGATGGCTACTTATCAAATACAAAAAGTTGGTTTTGTAAGTAATTACACTGACTGCATAATATTTGAACTTCTGAAAATCGAAAGGAGTTCAGAGGGAAGATAAACAATTTGAATAAATAGCATCCAGGCAAATGTGAAATGGAAAAAAATCTTAGATTTATCAGGCACTTGCAATCTGCATGCATCCATCCCTTAGCTTTTCTCTCTCTCTCTCCATTCATGCTCAATTATTATTATTTTATCATGGACATTATCTGAAAAGCCATCTGACATTTCACTTAAAGGATGCTAAATTGAGAATTCACCCGCAGAGTTAATAACTAAATTTTGTGATTGAAATTTGATACCTGAAACGGAAAATGTTAATTTGTTCAACATGAATGGTTATATTACTAGAACAGATATTACATTTTTCCAGTGCCTTTAGCCTTTTGTTGAACAATATCACAGCTCTAATGTCAGGCAATTGAGACATGTGTCGCATTTTGGCCTTTACAAAAAGAAAAATAATCATAATTCTGATTCATGTTTGAATGGAAATATATTTTCCCAAATCTGTTCCATAAGAAATAAACTGCTAAGGGCAGACATCAAAGAAAATATTTGCTATTATCATCTTCACAACATTATGCAAACTTATAGGATTCTATTTTTATACAAATAATCTTACTTAAATATTGTATTAATAGAATCAGACAAGTCATTAAAAAGTCTATTAATAACTTTGAGTGGGGGATAAAGACAAAGAAAAATAGATAGAAAAAGGATATAGGGCATGGCTAACATCCCAGTGCTATATATGTCTTCCATGCTCCATGGGGAACCCTGAATCCCAGGTTTTTGGAGACCTGGAACCTTGATTGGAACCAGGTAAGATATGCCCTGGAGGGGCATTGAAGAAGAGAAGCACCAGTTGGTGGCCTGGGGGAGGGTTTGCAACCCCCTCAGGGAGCCAGCACAAGCCTTTCAGCAGGCAGCTGTGAAAGACAGCTCTGTCATCATTAGCTGGGGCGACCAATATCAGACTGATTGAAATGGAGAGATTGTGTATTGCCTGGGTGATAAGATCTAAGTATTTGTACTGGAAAGAGGTGAAAAATTGCTGAAGCTGGATGAATTATTGGCTGATTTAATGACAAAAGAAAGAAATTTAACATTAAAAGGAGACAAAAGAGATTTTAAAATGGAGTGAGTGGCTATCTAGCAATTGGAATTACCATAGAGAAAATTAAAGGAACAAATTTAAAAGCCCAAATTTGAGGATGTGTTTATAATTGGACAGTGGAAGTTAAAGAGACTGAAAAATTAAAAAAAATAATGTGAAGAAAATATTTTATAAGTGCTAAATGGATTTAAAACACTTCTGAGACTTTTGTAACAGAGTCTTTTGTTATATTGAGAAATCAGCAACGCCATTTGCTGGTTAAAAGAAAATATTGCAACAGACTCTGGAAAGCTTGAATTTGCTAAATAGTTCGAGACTGACCTTGTACATAAAAAGGTAATGAGAAGCTTGAAAGGACTTGAAAGCAGTGAGTGTTGTGCTATTGTGTTTGATGGTGCACTGTTTTAGTGATAGAAGATAAGAGGATTTTGAATTGATTTGGACTAAATACAAAGAGATTAATTTGTGAATTGTGAACTTGACATGATGGAGGCCTGTTTCTATGAAGAATTGACAAGGATGTTAAAATACATTCATGAAAACATAAAGAATTATCTTTTGGAGGTGAAAATAAAACAGAAATGAAGCTGGATCATAAAGAATACTTAGAATTCACAATGGTGGAAAAAGAAAATGAAGAAAATGAAGAACAAGTACATTACACAGCTGAAAAAGGGACAAAATAATAAACCAGATTAATGATAAACTGAGATTTACAGTGATAAGGAAAGGGTAAGAAAAAACAAGTAAAAATAAAGGGGGTAATAGGGAGAAGAGATTAGGAGAAATTTATTAAGAGTAGGCTTATACAAATAATAGTCTTAAAAGGAGGGAAATAAATTTGAGAAAAAAGAAGTTACTGCATAAAAATAAAAAGGAAAGAAAAAGAAAAATTAAGAGAAGAGATTGGAAGGGAAAAAAACACATATAAAATGTGGAATTTTTGAAAGACCAAAATGGAATGAATGAAAAGGGGAAGGTCAATGGCAAGGGAAAATAAATAGAATTATTATTTTTCATGTTAACAATATTAGTAGTATATAAGTGTGTCTAATTAATTAGAATAATTATCTTGTTAAAAGGGTATTTGTATTAAATTTTGATGATGCAAAAGAAGGAATAAAGAAAGGAAGGGAAATAAATTAAATCATGGCAGTTCAATTGTTGGAAGTTTATAAAATTTGAATAAGCACTAATTTTCTTCATAAGATTTGTTTTTATATAAGATTTGTATAATTTATAAAATTGATTTAATGTTGAAAAGGATTTAAATAATTACTGAAATTGTTGGAATATTATAAGAGCTGTATAATTAGTATTTTAAAGGTCTCCATATAAGATTATAAACTTATTTTTTTAAGAATTATTTTACATTTAATTGTGTTTGTTCTGTCTGGGTCCCCCCCAGACGCCAACACCAACCAAAAAGAGTAGTCAGACACACTGGTAAAAAGCAAAGGCAGTTTATATCATTCAAAGCAAACACAGGTAACAAAAACTGTTCTTACAGACAGGAACACTATGAAGCTTCACAGAGGTTTCACGAAGGCCAGGCAATAAAACAGGATTCTTGCTGGCAAAAACAACGCTGGAGATAATAAAACCCATGCCTCCCCCAAGTCTTCCAGACTTCTAGGCCACAAGCCAAGATCAGAGACGCCGAGAATCGAAGCAAGGTCACAGGACTCCTAGTTGATAACTCTCCACAAGACTGTAAGGGCGGGCCTGCCTTTTCAACCCTTCTGAGGAGAACCACACCCAAACCCAGCTGTTGCCAATTCAGGGATGGAAATACCTTTCTAATTGGCCCCGTCTTTGAGCTGCACGTTGCTGCCTCATGTCTATTATAGCCTGTGCGTCTTCATCCAATGAATCCAGGCTACTAGCTGGGGAGAGCCCCCCCCCGGGGGGGTCTCAGGCTGCTCTCCCTCCTCCTCTTCCTGACATTCCTCTCCCCCGTCTGCCTGGTCCTCCCCCTCCTGTTCACTGTCCTCCTCCTCTGGGCATGGATCCGGCAGAAATCCAGCCGGTCCCTGAGGAGCCTCAGGCTGAATCACAACAGTGTTAATGCTATTAGATGTGTATAAATGTGTGTAATTAATCAGTATAATTATCTTGCTAAAAAATTTTTTTATAATTTAATAATTCTATATAAGGAATATTATAATAGAAAAGGATTTAGATAATTACTGAAATTGTTAGAATGTTAACTATCATTTTAAAATATCCTTATATAAGATTATATAATTTATAAATTGGATTTTTTGCTGCAGAGGTTTTAGATAATTGGGGCTTTTTTTTCTTTCTGTTTTTATTGTACATTGGGAAGTTGGTAATGTTATTGACCAATGGATGGAAGTGTAGTTAAGAGCTGAGAATTTGTTTAAATATGGAAAATGAGATAACCAAATAAATGAGAAATAAAATTGAAAGGGAGATATGATATGAGAAAGGAGATCAGAAATTTAGGGCATTTAGAATAAAAAATAATAATGAGTGAAGATATAAATTGAGGTAAGAGAGGAGTACAACCTAAAATTAAGAGGTACAAGAGATAATAAATATGTCTGGAAGATAAGCTATAGTGATTGATTTGGAAGAAAATTGAAAATTAACAGTGGTAGACACAGGCAACAAAAATAGGAGGTAGCATTAGAATAACAGTAGATATGTCTAGAAGTGTGAGTATGTGTGTATGTGCAGTGTTCTCTCTAAATTTTTTTGGGGGTGGGCGGAAAAGTATAGTGTCTGAGCGGCAGTCCCTTTGGGACTGGGCGACACAGAAATAATAATAAAATTTCCCTCTCGGCTTCTGGGCAGGTTTGGAAAACTCTGAGTTGATGATGATTTTTAAGTGAGCGATTGCTCACCTGCTCAGCTTAGAGGGAACTATGTGTATGTGTGTAACATATTTTTGCTGATAATGAAAAGGAAGGCAGACTAGGTATAGATCTATTTTGAGTTTATTATACTGTCATCAGCTAGCCATACCCTTACCAGGATTTGAACTTGCAGAGTCTGCCTTGTAAGGCAGTAGCTTTAATCTCTAGACTACATGCTCTCCTCCTCTCAGCTTGCACCAGAGAAGAGTTATACGGTGGTTTTTTAAATCAAATGGGTATACCAGGGTGATTCAACGAAAAAACCACCACAGATAAAATCAGTAAAATTCTCCAGAAACAAATATCATGAATGAATGAATGAATGAATGAATGAATGAGAGAAAGAGTATGAAAAGCTGCTTAGGCAAAGGGCACAAAATAAATTATTTTTGCAGTACATTTTTCAGGATGCTTTATTTGCAGTAAAAAGTTGATTAATAAACTCAATATTCACTCATTCACACTGAGGTCCTTCCTAAAAACCAGAATGTTATAATGTATTGCATTATTATATGTGTGTGAATCTGAGCAGTGTGTCCTTCTTAGACAGAAAGGGAAAGAAGCTGTTATGATGGTTTTTACCTGCAGCTTTAACTTGAACATATTTGGTAGCTCTCTGACCATACAGTATACCACAAAAGACAATAGGTGTAAACCTTTTAAATTATGATTTTTTTTTACTATGAATATTTTATAACTTTGTTATTCTGAATATTTCCAGTTCTTTCTGAACTAAGGTTTTAATATTCTTAAAATGTAACCTTCTTTTATTTATGTGATAAATAAATATTGTTCTCTATGTCTTTTACTTATTTTGGCATATTAAATATGAATGTTGCTATTCAGGCAGACAATAATAATAATTTATATGTAGACGTCACATACTGACCACAATTAGGATGCTGTAGCCATTTAGTACAGCTTGGAGTACTAAATGAAACATCCACATAGCACAATTTATTTTTCCTTCATTTTCTTTCTATGGTAGGGACAAACTGATTTCTGAGAGTTGCAAACTTTTCTATATATGCTCAAAAACATATACAGGTAGCCCTTCCTTACCAGCAATTTAAAGTTACAGTGGCATTGAAATAAAAGGATTTACAACTTGAAGTTGCAGCCATTACAGGATCCTCATTGTTGTGTGATTGCTATTCAGGCACTCGACAACCAGTGCACATTTAAGATGCTTGCAGTATCTCATGCTTACATGATTGGCATTTCTCTGCTGTTTTCCAACAAGCAAATTCAATGGGAAAATAAACAGGAAGTTGCATGTGGTTATGGTCATGTGACATTGTGCTCAATGAACATTGCATTTGATGCCTGCAGAATTATTTGAAACTAACTGTAAATTATTAAATTATTAAGATAAAATATCTGCTGTGTTATGTTTGATTGACAAAGTGTTCTGAAAAATTCAGAGAAGTGTATAATTGAAATTGGATAAGTGTTCATTCAGGTGAGAATTAAATAATTTCTCCTCCGTCTTTACTGACATAGTTTCTAGAACTATCCTTCAAAAGAAATATCAGGAAAATATGTTTTACTTGCTGTTGAGATGTTCATTTTTCTGCAGACCTGTGCATGCTTTTCCAGTTTAATTTACTTTCCATGTTTTTAAGATTGGTACTATTCATTTATTTTCTTTTATAGAATTACGTTGAATAGGATTTTTATAATAATTATTTTTAGGCAGATTGTTAACTGAACCCATAATATAGATATATCCTAAAATGCTTCTATTGCTTAAATAGAAATGTTTTGGAAATGAGTTGCTTCAGTATCTAATATTGATATTATTCCTCAGGGACATCATTTCATGTAAAACTAGCATCTCTTCATAGAGTGAATTGGATTGTTGAACACTTTTAGGAAATCTGAATTGTTGTTCCTCCAGAAACAAGTTGCCTTAACAAAATTATTGTACTGTGTACTGGATTTATACTAGTTATCTTGTAACTTTTAGACCTTTCAGCAAATAACATATTGCAAAGATGTTGCTTCACTAAACAGGCACTTTGTGACCAATTACATACAGATTCAAACTTTGGGGACCAGTAAAAGTGTAGCTTATTGTGCAATTTTGTTAGCTTGTTGTAAAGAAATTCATATTGGTTACACTTCGTTTTTCCTCTCTACTTATTTCATTTGCTATGTGTAGTTGACCCTTGGTAACAACAGTAGGGTTGCTTTCTTAACTGTTCTTGGCTCTGTTCAGTTGCGTATGAGATGAAAATGGTGCTGTTGTTTAACTTAATCTAAAAACTCAGAGGAACTGCAGAGATGTTGCTTTGGCTATTGAACTCCTGGCAGATGCCTTCTTATGGATTTCTGAAAATTTGTCATTAAATTGTACCCTTTATTTTTACAGAAAGGGGGGGAAAAATAACTACCGGTAAATGTGCAAGAAATAATCATGACAACTATACTTACTTATGACAAAATTAGTTTTGGGCCACATTCTTTTTGGTAGTTTATTGATTTATTGACTGGTTTGAGATCTTATCAATAAAATAAAATACAGTACCTAGTCTAATTTCAGAAGAAGATAAAAAGGAGAAATTAAACTGATAAAATACAAGTGTGTTAATGCAGAGACAGTAATGAGATAAATGAATCTCCCTTGCAGGGGACTCCAATTTGTTCGATGTATTGGGTTCATAGGATGACTGCCTCAATAGTAAACTTAATAATTCTATGTACAATTTGTAATTTGAGCCCAGGAGGAAACATAAGAACCTGTGGTTCAGATCCCAGGGTGGCTGTTATTTCCAAAAAGGTTAATAAATATTTAAGCCTGATGGGAACATACCCATTTTAGCATAACAGTGTTTTCAGATTGTGGGTAGAATCGAAACCTATTTAAATGAAGACTTGAAATATCAGCCAGTCTAATTAAATCTGTCATGGAAAGCATGCTGTGAGTATTATTTGCAATGCAGTTACATTTGATGAGGCTCAAGAAACAGTCTTCCCTGCCATGGAGCACATCTGATGGAATATTTTTCTCTTCCCCCAGTAAGGTTAGCTCTATCCCTATAAAGGTTATGGAAGTCATTCAAGGCCTGATTACATTACCAGAGTTGAGGGTCCAATGTAACCAGTGATATTCGAAGAAAAAGTGACCAAACGTCCCACTTTCAGCGGGGCAGTCATGCTTTTCGATCATTTGTCCCACGTCCTGCTCTGTTTGAAAAATGTCCCGCTTTTTTTCCTCCCAACCAGGTCCCTTGGGAAGAGGCTGGAGGGAGGGGATTCCGGGCTCTCCGCTGCTGCCTCGCCCTCCCTGCCCCTAACCCAGCTTGGCTGGAGGTCTCTGTGGGGAGGAAGAAACAGCGAGAGGACCCACCAAGGCAAAGGGGTGCTGCAGTGGGGCTGGGTGGGGCATGCACTTGCTGAGGGCAAAGCTTCAGTTGCCTCGGTGCTTCTGGAGGCAGCGGCCAGCCCAAGGGTGATGAACAGGCACTTCTCTCCAGGCTGCGTGCAGTCCATCCGGGTGGCTCAGGATCCGCCATGGCAGAAGCGCAGCGTTACTTTCCCTCACCTTGGAGCTGGCAGAGCCTACCTGAGTGCGCTTGGGGGCATCCCGAGGCAGGAATCCTCCCCTCGCCCCCCCATTTGCCCCCTGCTCTTGGAGCCTCAGTTTGGCTGAAGGAGCAGGTGGGTAGAAGCCGGGAGTGCCCGGGAGGAAGGAGACTCCCACTGAAAGGCCTGGCCCCAAGGGGGGGAAGTGGGGGGGGGAGGCCGGACCAGGCTGCCTTTGCATCTCTCTTCCAGGAGTTGGAGCGCCTGGGGAGGGGGCTGTGTTCCTGGGGGGGAGGCCCTTATGGAGAAAGAGGAGGGAGGGGAGAAGAGGAAGGAAGAGCGAGGAAGAAAGAGTGAGTGTGAGGGAAGGAGGGAGAGAGAGAGAAAGAAAGAGAAATAGAGAGGGAGAAAGAGAAAAGAGGGAGAAGGAGAGAAAGAAAGAGAGAAAGAAAGAAAGAAAGAAAGAGAGAGAGAGTGGAGGAGAGAGGGAAATAGAGGGAAAAGTAGGGAGAAAGAGAGAAAAGGAGAGATAGAAAAGAGGAAGGAAGAGAGAAAGAGAAAGAAAGAAAGGAAGGAAGGGAGGGAGGGAGAGAGAAAGATAGAGTGAGTGAGGAAGAAAGAGAGAGAATGAGGGAGGGCAGGAAAGGGAGAGAGAAAGAGAGAGAAATAGAGGGAGGAAGAGAGAGAGAAAAAAGAAAGAAAATCATTTTTTGCAATTATTTTTCCCAAGCCCCCCCCCCCCCCCCATGGTGTCCCTTTTTACCAATGCCAAAATCTGGTCACTTTATTCTAAGATGGCTCCCCTATTATGGTTGTTATTCTCATTCTCTCTTTGCTTTGAGCGTTCTGTATTTTAATTTTTAATCATTTTGTTTATATATTTTTTGTAATTGTTGTTTTTATATTGTTGTTTGACTTGACTATTGCATGCTGCCCAGAGTCATGTTTTGTGAGAACAGATAGTGATATAAATTTGATGATTTTTGTTAACATACAGTATGTATGTATGCATGTATGCAGTAATGGGCATCCAAACTTTTTACTGCCACACTGTGGGTGTGGCTTATTTTGTGGGTGTGGCTAGCCGGCCATGTGACCAGGTTGGAGTGGCTTGAATGATCATTATCGTTCAAGTGAACTGTTAAGTCCTTGACTTACAACCTTACCAGTGTCGCTCGCTGGGGTGACAATTTGCTTCGCGTTTCCTGTGCTCTCCTTCCTGGGTCACCCGCCCCACCTCAGGCTGGGTAGCTAGGTGAATGGGTGCTGCCAAAAGCATAAATGCTGCCTGTGCCGCTTCCACCCACACCTTCTGCTTGCACCTCAGGCAGGAGGTGACCACATTAGGCTGGAGGGGAGTTGGACAGGAGAGCTTGTCCAAGGCCAGGAAGGAGGAAAGAGGACAAAAGCAAGGAACGCAGATGCAGCAACAGGGAAAAAAAGGAGAGCCAATCTGAGCCCGGTAATCCAGGAAGTGATAGCTGTCGATCAGCTGGAGCTGCACCTGCATCTTCATTTGAGCTGGTAGAACTGCATTCCACCCCATCCTGCCTGCTGCCCACCATGTATGTATGTGTGTGTGTGTGTGTGTGTGTGTTTGTTTGTTTGTTTGTTTGTTTATTTATTAGATTTTTATGCCGCCCTTCTCCTTAGACTTAGGGCAGCTTACAACATGTTAGCAATAGCACTTTTTAACAGAGACAGTATATTGCCCCCACAATCCGAGTCCTCAAGTATGTTGTTTGTAAACAACTGGCTCTGTGAGCAAGTTTCTAAAGCTTATAAAAATTCTCTTGTATGCTTTATTAAATTAGCAATGAGAATTGCCCAACTGCTGTGTGGATCTTATTAAAATCAGGATCACCGTTAGAAGGTTAATCTATATATCTCAAGAATACAGCAATAACCATTAAGATATTTTAATAGTAATAAAAGAGAATGTCAGCTTAATATACAGTGCTAATGGGTTTTGCATATATGGTGATTTCTATTTTACTATTATAATAAAAGAGAAAATATTGTTCAGTAAAAATAGCAAGATTTCATAGACACTCTGAAAGCAGTAAAAAAATTCCAAGGAAAAATAGAATATGTACAACAATACTCATTTTCTTGTAATAAAAACTATATATATTCTAAGGTATTGTAGGCATAATTACAATTAATTGCAGAGTCATTAGAGACTCACATTATTTTATGGACATTACCTGCAAGAATTGTCTGTATTAAAATATTATTCTATAATGACTCTGGATCATGTACTATAAAACCATGCAAAAGTTTTAAAAATCCTGTTCTGCTTCCTGCCCAGTTATTTCCTATCACCTCTTAAAGAAGGCACCATTATGCCAGATCTTGTCACATTATTATTCCTATGGCCTTGGGTTTAGAACTTGCAGTCTGGAAGAACTTAAAATATTAATGTGTGATAAAGGTAATCCACAAATCACTTGTATGCACCCCATATAATGCTTGCATTGTAAATTGCATGGCAGCTTGTGATGTTTGCAGTCCTAGGGACTAGGGTGTGTGGGGGGATAGGGAATGATGTTCTGTATTTTAGGAGCATCTAAATCACTCAACATGGTTTTATGTTATACATTTCTATAATGGGGTGATTTTTGTCATAGATTTAGAAGCATACCATTTTCTGCCTGCAGGAAGGTCACAGAATTCTCAAGTGAAAAACCTAAGTGCCAACATCTTAAATAAAAATCTGATGCTAAATTTGGTGGATGAGAAAAAAATGTAGGTAAAATGTGAGCTAACATATTGTCATTTCTCTCCCCCCTCCCTTTCGTTACTGCAGCTGTGGCTATAAATTTGTGCTTGATGGTTAAGGTATTGGCCTAGAAACCAGGAACTGTGAGTTGTAGTCTTGCCATGGGCATGAAAAATCAGCTGAGTGGTTTTTCATAGGCCAGTCATTGTTCATCAACCCATCTCACAGGGTTATTGTTGTGGGGGAAAAGGGAGGAGGAAGGAGTATTAGGTATGTTTGCTGCCTTGGCTTATTTAAAAATAATAATAAAATTAGGGTAAAAGTCCAATAAATAAATACAAAAATAAATTAGTTATCTGGCATTGTTGCTACATTATAAATTTTGGAGAACTTTTGTCTACTTTTATACTCCATTCCAAGGAAACAAACAAACAAAAAATCTCCCTATCCATTTGACTGAGAATGATCTATTGATTCCACCATTTTTCATGAAGAATTTTTAAAAATAATTTAAATAAACATGATTATGAATACATAGATGGATATGGATAAAAGGAAATATTAAGACAGGGACAGTAAGGATGCTGGTGCACTTATGCACACCCCTTATTAACTTCTTAGGAATGGGGTGAGGTCTATAGTAGACAGTGTGCAGTTAAAGATTTGTGGGTTTGGGGAATATACCACAGAGTCAGGCAGTGCATTCCAGGCATGGACAACTCTCTTACTGAAGTCATATTTTCTGCAATCAAATTTGAAGCGATTCTGTACTCTTGAATTGTTTTGGTTGAAGCTGAAGTATTCCTTGACAGGACATAGTGGCAGATGATTTTATGCACTATGCTTAGGTTGGACCAAAGATGGTGACGTTCTAAGTTGTCTAGGTCCAAAATTTCAGATCTGGTGGCATAAGGTTTTCTATTGCGAGCACAGGAGTGGAGGACTTTTTTCATGAAATATCTCTGGATTCATTTGATGGTATTAATGTTCAATATGTAGTTTGGGTTCCAGACAGATGTGCTGTATTCAATAATTAGTCTAGCTAAAGTTTTGTATGTTTTAGGTAGCAGTTCAATATTACTGGAGAAGAAGCTGTAATAACCGAGAAACACGGTCTCCAATTTAAATCCTTTATTTCTCATAGGCTCGTAGCGAGCGGCAGAAACACTTTCACTCCAGGCGCGAGTGAAGCAGAAGGTGCGTAAGACCAGTAGCGCGCCTATTTAAAGACTTTCACCCAGCAACAACCGGCGGCTGACAGCTCTTCCATTTTGGCGCCTGCTACAGCGACCAATAGGAAGCAGGTAAACAATTCCAAGGGGTTATTACATTTTCTGCTTAACAACACTGTTTAACAAGTTAACCTAGATATAGAACATTACAGAACTTACAGGATTTAACACCCCTCCCCCTTCTGGATGGTTTTACAGGTATTTACTCGGACAAATAAGTGACGAAGTCTTCCAAATGAGGAGGTCTTCGCGAGGTCCGATCCGATCGCCTGGGGTCACTCATGACTTGTGTGTCCACCGATGAAGATGGTTCCTCTCGTCCAACAGACACATTGCTTCCATGCCCAGGAGATGGCAGAGCAGAGGCAGCGCTGGAATGGCTATTTCCCCCAGGTAAGTCCCAATCAACTGGTTCCGGGTTCCTGTTAGACCTTGCGAAATTCCCTGTGGGGAGTGGATGAGTGTTAGCCTTATGTCCTTCGCTTTCGGCTTTTTCCACTCTTCCCCTAATGTGGTCTATGTGCCTCTTCCAGAGGCGGCCATCTAGTAATTTGACCATATATGTTTTGGGACCCGTCTGATCTTGCACTATGCCACTTTCCCAATGTTTACCCGTATCAAAATTCTTAACATATACTTTTTGTCCTACAGCCACTGCACGCTCAGGCATTAACAGGTTGTCCGGTTTTAATTTGATATAGGAGGGGTGCAGCCTATCAAGGGAGGATCTCAACCTTCTCCCCATAAGCAGCTCAGCAGGACTTTTCCCGGTAGTCAGACTAGGTGTTATGTGTTGGGTCAGCAGGAATGTATCTAATCTTTCCTGGATGTCACCTGGAGCTGACCTCTTAATGGCCTCTTTGGCCACGCGAACATACCGTTCTGCTGCTCCATTAGACCACGCTGTGTGGGGCGATGTGAGTGCATGCCGGACTCCTAGAGCAGCTAAGAACACCTCAAACTGTTTAGACGTAAATTGGGGCCCATTGTCCGAGACTAATATGTCTGGGCACCCATGCGTTGTGAATAATTTCCTTAACACGTTTATCACAGCTGAGGATGTGGTAGATGTTAACAGCACTATTTCAAGCCATCTTGAGTATGCATCAATCACAATTAAGAACATATTGTTCCCCACTGGCCCTGCTAAATCAATGTGCACTCTAGACCATGGCCCTTGGGGGCTGTCCCATTGTGCAGGGGTGGTTTTAGGCAGGTCTGGCCGTGTTTCTTGGCACTGGCCACATGTTGCCACCCAATTCTCTATTTCTCTATCCAAGCCAGGCCACCATAAATATCCCCTAGCCAATGCTTTCATCCTCACCACCCCTGGGTGTCCCTCAAGCAGCATTTTCATTACCCGAGGCCTCAGGGCAGCTGAGATGACTACTCTCCCCCCCCATAATATGCAATCATGCATAACCGATAGCTCCAGCCGCTTTGTCTTGAATTCTCCTACTGAGGGGTCGTCTCCATTCGATGGCCAGCCTTTTAAAATGTAATTAAAAATTCTGCTCAAAACCTTGTCCCGCCTGGTTTCCAATGCCACCTCCCTGGTAGTGACCACAGGAGTTCTATCTAATTCAATGAGGAGCACCTCTGATGCTGGAGCTGGGTCTTCTACTCTCTGTCCCAATGGACAGCGACTAAGGCCGTCTGCATGATTAATAGCAGATCCCCCTTTATGAATGAGCTTGTAATCATAGGCAGCTAAAAAGATAGCCCACCGGGACATACGGGGAGACATGAAAGGGGGGGTTGGCCGTCCTGTGGCCAACAGACCCAAGAGAGGCTTGTGGTCTGTCACTAATTGGAAAGGTCTCCCTAACAAATAATGGTGAATTTTTTTCACCCCGGCCACCAATGCTAAAGCTTCCTTGTCTATCTGCGCGTAATTGCGCTCAGCCCCAGATAACATTCTCGAAAAATAGGCAATTGGGGCTTGACCATTAGGAAAGATATGGGCTAATACTCCGCCCACCCCGTACGGAGAAGCATCGCATGTGAGCCTCAAGGGAAGTGTTGAGCTGTATTGCACCACTAAACTATGGGACGACAAAAGATCTTTGACAGTATTAAACGCCCGTTGTTCCTTTTCACCCCACTCCCAATCTGTCCCTTTGTGAAGGAGCCGATGGAGTGGCTCAGCTGCGGAGGCTTTCTGTTTTAGAAAAACAGCATAAAAATTTAATAGCCCCAAAAAGGCTTGCAGCTCTGCCTTACAAGTTGGGGCAGGGGCTTCTTTGATTGCTCTCACCTTTTCTTCTGTGGGGTGAATGCCTGCAGCATCTATACGAAACCCTAAGAATTCTACTGAGGGAGTTCCCCACACACATTTTTCTGGTTTTAGTCGCAAACCCTTGTCCCTCAATCTCGTGAGTACTTGTCTAATTCTATTATGCAGCTGGGCAGAGTTGTCACCACAAATCAATATATCGTCAAAATAAGGGACCACCCCATCAAGGCCCCCCAACAAGCGCTCCATTAACCTTTGGAATATACCAGGAGCAACACTAACCCAAAATTGTAGGCGAGTACATTTGAAAGCACCTCTGTGTGTTACAATAGTTTGAGATAAAGCAGTGGCTTCGTCAACTGTTAACTGCTGGTATGCCTGAGCAAGGTCCAGCCTCGCAAAGATTTTACCAGAACCTAATGTGTGCAACAGCTGCTGCACTACTGGAATGGGGTACGAGTTGTGCTGTAGTGCCTTATTAATGGTTGACTTATAATCTGCACAAACTCGAAGCGAACCATCTGGCTTAAGTGGGGTTACAATCGGGGTTTCCCAGGGGGCATGTTCAACTGGTACCAGTATGCCTTGTGCTTGCAGTTTAGTTAATTGCTCATCCAACTTACTGAGTAAGGGCAAGGGTACCCTGCGTGGTTTTAATCTAACGGGAGGAACAGCAGGATCTAAAGAAAAAGATATAGGAGGCCCTTTAAAGGTACCCAGGCCATCACGGAAAACCTCAGGAAATTCAGTCACAAAATTAGGAATAGAAGAATAAGTCAATTTGTTAAGGCCGGTGACTGCTAATCCCAAAGGTGCCATCCAGTCCAAACCTAGAAGGGAGTGATTAGCACCCTCCACAACTAAAATAGGCAGAACATGGTGAACGTTTCGAAAGGTTATAGGTACCCTGGTTTTACCCAAAACCCTAATAGGGTGACCCTGGAAGTCATTGATTGAAATGTCCAAAGGCTGTAAAGCGTCCCGTGCCAAACCCGGTACATATAAATGCAATTTATGCCATGGCATTAGTGTATATTTGGAGCCTGTGTCCAACTCCATATGGCATGGCTGATGGTTTAAGAAAAGGGGGACAATAATTTTATTAGGGGCAGGAGGGTAAATTCCAGAGTCACTGAAAACGCGGTTACCTCTGGCATTCCAAGGTTGGCGGTACCCCCGTCCTTGTGGCCGGAAAGGACGGTAGGATCGTTGAGAAGAAAAGGCAGGCTGTTGACTTTGTGTGGCAGGGATGTCATCTGGCATGGCAGCTCTGCAAGCGGCGGCGATGTGGCCTCTCTTCTCACATCTGTAGCAAAAGGCGTCCTTAAAGGGGCAGCGAGACCTCTGATGTTGACCTCTGCAACCGGCGCAGGCAGGAAAGGTTGATCGGGCTTGTCTGTCCGGCGGTCCTCGTAGGTAACAGCAGTGTTCATTGTAGTCATCGTAGTCGGAGAGCTGACCTTCCGTCTGGCGGCGAGCAGAGGCACGCTGAGTGTCTAAGATCTTAAAAACAGTCTGCAGCTTGTCATTAGATTTTAAATCAGCTGCTGCAGCCTCAGCTACCTCAGCTGTCTGAGCAGCCTTAATCACGTCCTGTAAGGACGAGTCTTCAGTTGCTAAAAGTTTGTTCCTTATCGTGACGTTCCGCATTCCAAAAATAAGGGCGTCTGTCAATCTCGCTTCAGGATTGTCAAATTGACATTTCGCCAAAATAGTGCGCAAACGGGTTGCGAATTGGTTAATCGATTCCCCATCTGACTGAGACATACGCGAGAATTGGTGCCTGTAAACTATCGGTGGCTTAGTAGGTTTAAAATGAGCAGCCAATTTTGTTTGCAAAGTAGTCCATGGCACAGAATTAGGAGGCTCAGGATCTGTCAAAGTCCCTGCTAACTCAAATATATGTGTGCCACAATAGTTCAAAAATAAGGCACGTTTCCTGCTGTCCTCAGCTGTATGCAGACTGGCAGCTTCTAAGAATATTTCAAATTTAGCCATGTAAGCTGACCAAGTTGACCTCTCTGGGTCAAACAGCTCCGGAGGCTGAATAAGTGAAGGGGTCGACATATTGATTTTTTCTTAAAAAAAAAAATCACCTCTAAGACCCTCGTCGCCAATGTAATAACCGAGAAACACGGTCTCCAATTTAAATCCTTTATTTCTCTTAGGCTCGTAGCGAGCGGCAGAAACACTTTCACTCCAGGCGCGAGTGAAGCAGAAGGCGCGTAAGACCAGTAGTGCGCCTATTTAAAGACTTTCACCCAGCAACAACCGGCGGCTGACAGCTCTTCCATTTTGGCGCCTTCTACAGCGACCAATAGGAAGCAGGTAAACAATTCCAAGGGGTTATTACATTTTCTGCTTAACAACACTGTTTAACAAGTTAACCTAGATATAGAACATTACAGAACTTACAGGATTTAACAGAAGCTATGCAAAATTAGGTTAACAACACTTAATGCTTTTTTGGCAATGTTGTTATAGTGAACTTTGGCATTAGATCATTTGAGATGAATACTGCAGTGTGGAGTGATGGTCGTCTACTAGTTCTTATCTGCCCATCTTGTGTTTTGTGTTCCAATTTTTTTTTCCCAATGTGTAAGACAGAACATTTGTTGTTTGAGATTTGGAGTTGCCAATTGTTTAACCATTCTGACACATAATAAAGGTCTTTTTGTAGGGTAGCAGCATTTTTAGTGGTGTTAAATAGTGATGTAAACACAGTTGCTTATAATATGATTGCAAGGGTCATTTATGTAAAGTATAGAATGTGGGTCCCAAAATGCTACTTAGGGAGACACTGTTGTTAGTAGGTGCAGGGTTTGATAAGTTATTCCCTATTTTGATGCTTGTTGCCTGTTTAATAGGTACATAGCTAGTCACTTATGCAGGAATCCGGAAATGCCATAAGATTTTAGTTTTAGAAGTACAGTTGTACTTCTACCTAAGAACGCCTCTACTTAGGAAATTTTCTAGATAAGAAATGGGGGTTCACATTTTTTTGCCACTTCTGTAGAACCATTTTCTACTTACAAACCTGAGCCTCCGAAACTGTACCCAGAAAAGGGAGGCAGAAGCCTCTGTGGTGCCTCTTTAGGAATCTCCTGGGAGGAAACAGGGCATCCACCCTCCCCAATCACACACATTATTTGCTTTTTATTGATTCCTATGGGAAAAATTGCCAAACTTTCTACGTAAGAACCTGGTCACGGAACAAATTAAGTTTGTAAGTAGAAGTACCACTGTAGTTAGTTGTGTACCACTAAATCAAAGGTTCTAAAGAAGTGTATATACATTGCATCTATTGCTTTACCCTGGTCAAGTTTTGAAGTCCATATATTTTTACAGTGTAAGAGTTGCATATTGCAGGACAATTTTTTTAAACCAAATTTCTTGTCATAGAGTAGGTTGTTAGTCTTTAAGTAGACAGTGGTGAATCGGTTTATGACTTTGCAGATGATGCAACTTAATAAAATTGTTTTGTAATTTTCAACTAAACTGGGGTCACCCTTTTTGAAGATAGAGATGACCGTGGTTAGTGACTATAAGTTACATAAGAAGCTGGTTCTGAAAGATATTCCATAGATTATGTTAAGTGGTTTTGCTATGATGGTTGAGAGCTTTTTTTAGGAAGTAGGTACATAATCCATCAGGTTATTCAATATATTTGTTTTAGGTTGCATAATGTCTTTTCAACAGCATCTTCTGAAGTTTACATGTAGTAGATTGTTGTGATTAGTTGTGGTACAATTGGGAAATGAGGGACATGAGCAGGGGTGGGCTGTTGCCTGGATGGGGGGGACACAATGTGGTAGCAAAATGGAGCTCCACCCCAGAGCACCCAATTTGCACTGAAAGATGTTGAAAGAAAATGCATGGCGTCCTGCATAAGCCACACCCACAGTGTGGTACTAAAAAATTTGGTTGCCCTTAACTGGGCATGAGACATTGCTGTTTACAAAGACTGAACCGAATACAGTGGAACCCCGACATAAGAGCTGCTCTACTTAAGAGCAACTCGAGATAAGAGCTGGGAGGGGAGAGATATTTTTGTTCTACTTACAAGCCCAAATTCGAGATACAAGCGCCAAGGAGCTGTCTCCTGAAGCCAAACGCTAACTTCCGCGTTCGGCTTCAGGAGACAGCTGCGAAGCAGCGCGCGTGTTTTAAAAGGTTGCAGCCGGCCTGGGGGGCTCGGGGGGGTGCTTGCAGCTTTCTTTCTTGCTCTTTTTCTTTCTCTCTTTTACCTTCCCTTCCTCTATTTCTTCTTTTCTTTCTCCTTCCCACCTTCTTCCCTCCCTCCCTCCTTTCACTCATTCCTCTCTTACTCTCCCCTTTCATAAGTTTCCTTGCTTCCTTCCTCTGTTCCTGTCCCTTCCCCCTTTCTTTCTTTCTTTCTTTCTTTCTTTCTTGCTCTTTTTCTTTCTCTCTTTTACGTTCCCTTCCTCTATTTCTTCTTTTCTTTCTCCTTCCCACCTTCTTCCCTCCCTCCCTCCCTTCACTCATTCCTCTCTTACTCTCCCCTTTCATAAGTTTCCTTGCTTCCTTCCTCTGTTCCTGTCCCTTCCCTCTTTCCTTCCTTCCTTCCCACCCTCCATCCATTCATTCACCCATTCCTCTCTTGATCGCTTAAAGCCGGTCCCTGGTGCAAAAAGGGTTGGGGACCTCTGTCCTACAGGATTGGGTGGCAGAGAAGTTGAACATATGTAAATTTAAAAGTTTAAGAAAGTTTACAAGTTAAGTGAAAGAAACTTCATTATTCATTTATATGTACATGTACATTTCTTCATTAAAAACATGTCTTTCTGCATAATTTAGACTAACTTTGTGAGTTTTTTGAGGGCTGGAACCAATTAAAATTATTTACATTAATTCCTATGGGGAAAAGTCGTTCGAGATAAGAGCTGCTCGACTTAAGAGCCCAGGTCCGGAACGAATTAAACTCGTATCTCGAGGTACCACTGTAATGTGTTTAAGAGGTTGGCCTTAATGATTTCATCATTACAGTCTTTCCCATTTGGTCCCTTTAGTTGTGGGATGGATCTTCAGTCTTTGAGTTTGTTGTTTACAAAATTGTAGAAGGCCCAGGTAGAATTAGTTTTGCTTATTGCTGCCTTGGTTAAAGCAATGACAGTGAAAGATTGATATCTAGGGTTTCAGTCTAATTTGGATTATTACATTTTTTCAGGTCTCCAAGGTTCCTAACAATATTTTACCATCCATTCATACTCTTCACTGTAGCTGCCAGCCTTATTATCCTGAAAATACTTTTTCTGAATTCTTCCAGATAACATTTAGTGATTTAGACCCAGGTCACTAGCTTTTCAGTCTCCCTGTTAAGACAATGACATGTGTCACTTCAATTTCTTCTTATCCATTTCCTAGTCTAATAGCCCATATAAGAGCTATCCATATAAGGTGGACCCAATTGATAGCAGTAGCTGTCTTATTTTCCACTGCATGTATGAATTTACTCCTGAGTTGAAAGATTGGCAATGCTGCCCCTGACTTGCCACTGCCTTTCTCTTGATAGTTCAAATTACCCTTTTTAATTAACCTGTCTGAAATAGTGTAGCTATCCTACCAGCTATGTATGTACAGCTGAGAAACAAAACTCTGATCGATTCCTAAGCTTGTATCTACAAAGCTTTTATATTAGACTTGCCTTTGTGATTAGTGCCTAGATGTCGACCCTACACTTGAGCATGCAATCAACATGACTGATGAGAATAAAACTTCTTTCTGCATATAAATAGCTTGACTAAAGGCACTGTGATTTCAATAGGAGTCTCCTGCCTAAACTAATACCTTGCAAAGCAATCTGTTATATCTAGCTTGGTGAGTTTATGCAATGATTGAAAGAAATCCATTGCCACTATTAAGATGAGGCCTCTGTCAGAGGCTCAGGAATCACTGAGAAATTCTCTTGATTCATGTTTCTGTTTGGCCATTCCAAATAAGCATTTGAGCAAAATTCATTCCATAAGCTGACAAATGAAACCAATGCATCTTATTGCCTGTCTTGGTTGATACCCAAGGTTTTATTATTATTATTATTTTCTCTTATTACCCACAGACCTAGGGAATTTGTAATGTTTCATTTCTTGTAATAGTCAACACCACACATTTCTCTCTCTTAAATAATATGCATTGAGCTTCTTTCTCATTCCTCATCAATAAACCATCCTTTTAAAAAATATTATTCATTACTAAAGAGGGGCGGCATACAAATCTAATAAATTATTATTATTATTATTATTATTATTATTATTATTATTATTATTATTAAATTTATATCTCATCTTTCTGCTTATATCTGTACTCAAGATTGATTAAAAATAACTCCTGGTAATTTACTCTCCTTTATTTCCCAATTTTAATCTTATTTGAGCCATAGTTATGCTAAATGTCTTTTAAGGTAAAATATTCTATCAGTATGGCTAAATTCCAATCATATGTTGATTCCTAGGCACAAAATTTTCAGATTTCTGGAGCCTCCAATTCTGAGACAAGGAAGAATACACCAAAGGGACAGAAATTTGATTTACAGAAGCAGCCCCAAAGAGTGTGCCAGCTGCCTCAAGTGGCATATGTTGGTGGGTGGGGAGGGATTGGAAGAAACAGTTGCAGTGGGGAAAAATTGTGCAAGTTCTTCCGCTTAAAAAGATGAGAGAGGCCTTTAATTGACATCATAGGTAGACCTCAACTAGGAGAGACAACATGAGAAAACACATTCAGAAAATCACATTGTCTAATTTTTAATGAATTTATTTGCAAATTATGATGGAAAATAAGTTTTTGGTCACCTACAAACAAACAAGATTTCTGGGTCTCACAGCCCTGTAACTTCTTCTTTAAGAGGCTTCTCTGCCCTCTACTTATTACCTGTAGTAAAGGCACCTGTTTGAACTTGTTATCAGTATAAAAGGCACCTGTCCACAACCTCAAACAGTCACACTCCAAACTCCACTATGAGAGGGCTCAAAGATGGCTCAGGCCAGGCCTTGGCTTCATCTCTGGAAATTAGCTAAGTCTTTTATGCATTTTAAAAAACAAATTAATGCGATTTAACAGATTATTTTAAATGATTTTTAGATAATTCTTGATCAACATTTTGATCAAAATTATGATCTAGATTTTCACTCTTCTGAATCACCAAGGATGGGACTGGCAGGAAAGAGTTAACATTTTTAGTGCTTAAATATTCACTTTCTTAAAGAGGACAGCCAAGAGGAAGTAATGTAACTGTGAGAGAAGTTAGCAGAGATTTCTCTCCTTTAGATGGAAAAGATACTCGTAGCCTCAGAGAATTTATGCATTTTCTCACCTGGAATAAAGGGTTTAAACTTTAAACTAAAATGTAATGTTACTGCATCCATGTGGTTACTATACACACTACTAAGTCAACATTTTCCCTCCTTCGATTGAAATTTGATTGAAATTTACTTTCAAGGTTAGCAATATTATTTCTCTCAAGCACATTCCTGTCAATAAGTGAAAGCAAACATACTGCCTTTCCATGTTGTTTTTTTAATTATTTAAACCAATGTTTCCCAAACTTGTTGGTTTTGGGTCCCCTTAGATTCTTAAATAGAGGACCCCAAAGATCTTTTATTTATGTATTATATTGATCAATATTTACTGTATTAGAAATTAAAATTGAGAATTAAAAAATCATTTTATTTAACTTTGTGAATCCCGTGAAAGGATCTCAGGGATTCCAAAGGATTTCCAGACCACTCTTTGAGAACTGCAACTCCAAACCAGTTGTAAGAAAAGAGATTCTATTAATCAACAACTCCCATCAGGAAAGGATCCAAAAGCATCTAAAAGGCCATATCTCTCTGTCCCTAATTTAATCCTCTTTTATTCTGGATATGGATATATGCTCAGAAAAATGAACAAACTAAATTACAGGTAGCCCTTGAGTCATTCCGTGTCAAGTGGACCAATTTTAAAGATCATCACCACCTTACCATCTCAGATTTTGATAAAATTTGGCACATAGTTTATGATATAAAACTATGCTGTGCAAAATTTTAGTTCAAAAGACTAAAAATTGGGAGTTTTAGGAAGCCTCAAGTAAAGGGTTGAAAATGCTGAGTCCGCAAAAATGACATTTTGGGCCAACTTCCAGAAGCTGTAAACGCGGCAATATGCTGACTCTGTAAACCACTTACAGAGGGCTGTAAACAGGGATGGACCAGGCCCCTAAATGCTGGGAATGCTGTTCCAGTGATGGAAATGGAGCACATAGCCTAGCTCCATTGCCGCTGGGCATCCACGCCATGCATGTACAAGCAGCACGATTCTGTTAAAAATTACCAGGGTTTTTGCTTCTGCGCAGAAGCAAAGAAACCAGAATTTTTTGCCCAAATCTCACTGCCAGAAGGACACCCACATGAGATCTCGGCTGCTGCACATGTGCGGCACCTAGTGTGGCAGCTGGGGCCAGCAGAAACAACAGCCTGCCCAAGCTCCAACCACATGGCCTACTTTCTGTTCTCCCACACCACAGGCATCTCTTGGTGCAGTAATGGTACTCTGACCAAGGCCACAACTCATTTGGGGTGCCATCACCACACTGAGAGATGTCTGTGGTGCAGGAGATAGTAGAATAGGCCATGTGGCTGGAGCTCAGGGCCGCCAGGCCTCCTCCCCATTTTCCTGCACGCCATCTTTGGCACCAGAGGGCTGCAGAGAAATGTAAGGCAGGTGGCAGGCAGGGGAGCACTTGAACTGCTTGCAGTGGAGCCATCACTCACAGCAGGGCATGTGATGGGTGGGCAAACAGGCACGTGGTGGGGGTAACTTACCTGATTTTGCTGTTTTCTGCTTTTTTGCTTCTGCGCATTCACGGAAGCAAAAAAACCTGGAAATCGTGTGTCCCCGTGATTGCATGCGCAGAAGCTGAATCCTGTACCGTGTGTGCGCATGCTCCCAACACCATTCTGGTGGTGTCAAGAATGGTGGCCCATCACTGGCTGTAAAGCACTTTAAAGAGATATGTAAGTCTGAGTGCTATTGGTTTTTACATCCTTGTCTAAATGGTTTACAAAGGCCCCCATTAATCTGGGTCCTCATTTTATCCACCTCAGAAAGATGGAGGACTGAGTCAACCATGAACCAGTGAGGATCAAACTAATGGCGGTCAGCTGGCAGTCAGCAGAATTAGTCCGCAATACTGGATTCTAATCACTGTACCACCATGGTTCTTATCAAGCATGCATAATATTTGGCCCACCTTGTAATAACAACACTGGTGGGTGAGAGGAACAGATATACTGGTCTATAGCCACTCAACCAGTTGTAGCAACCTCTGCAATACACTGACTCTTGCTTTTTACCAACATGTTTTAAATACAAGTTCTGTATTTAAAAATAACACAATACATGGGGGGGGGGGAGACACAGAATGCACATACAGTATTTGTGTATTCATTTTAGCATTTCCCATTATACAACATTTCTGCTTCTTTCCTAGGCATTTCTCCAAACTGATGGCAAGCACATTAAAAAAATTCCACACATACACACACACACTTTCTTGAAAGTTTAGAATTATGCTGGGATTACATAGTGCACTGTGCCATATGTTCTAATATCAATCTTTTTCAGCTTTAAATGACCTTCAGTGTTGACACAGTTGGGGGTGAGATTATAGTTGGATGGAGTCAGAGGGAGGGCTTCCATTATTGTTATGAAATATGCTTCTGAGAAATAGTTGGCTCTAATAAATATGGGATGTTTCTCAGTCATCGATATGAAATCAAGGTTGATTTCTGTCCCTCCATATTTCTCAGCTTGCCAAATTTAAGTGACATGAAACCTTTCTGCTTTTCAACTGTAAAATAGAGCAGAAATGTCAAATGGAAAGCAGGACTTCTGTAGTTTCCACCATCTGCTACTTGATGTCTTCCCACTTCTTTTCTGAACTTCCCATTTTTTCCCAAACTCTCATCCATCATGGAAATGGATTTTTGAAGCTTATCCAAAAGTTAAAATTGTAACGGAGATGGTAGGAACACATTTCCCTGAGCATCTCATGGGGAAAAACAAACTCTATTCAAGGCCATGCATTTGAATGCTAGCAGTCATTTCTGTTTTCCCCATGCTGTCCTCATTACACCCGCTTGACTTTTAGTGGTACAAAAACCAGTGGAGAAAAAAATAATAATAATTTGACATAGCAAGAAGAACACAGAAGGAATTGCCTAAATGAACTTTGTGTCCTGGGCTTCTCAAATTCTTAAGAAGAGCTTAATTGTAGCCCTTGTGTACATTTAACCTTCCCATACAAATGAGCAATTATTGACTGATAAAATGCAAAATAATTACAGCATCACACCTTCCATAAAACCCCCCATTATTGTTGTGATTAAAATAAATTAAATATGCTCTAAAACACATTCTCGAATTAACACAAAACATATAATAACCATGTATAATGGTATTAAACACATTTAATCTTTACATTTATCACTAAATCTAGATCACATAGAAACATATTGCATTATCTGCCCATTTTTAGAATACAAAGACTATACAAACACATATCCTGAACCTAATCTTTAAAATCAGGAGAGGGGTCCCCCCCCTAATTATATACAATTATTTTATTTGCCATGCCCAGGGCTTAATAGAGCTAAAGATCTTCATGAGAAGACAAACTCCATATTTTCAGAATATATTTTAACATTACATTTCACCTCAAAATTGTTTTGGCATATATAGTGATTGGAAACCAAAACAAAGCTGTACAAGAGCAGAATATATGAGTTCTGTCAAATATCTTGCAACACCAACATTAACAAATTGAAAATCATCCCCTTTTGAAACATTCTGGAAGGGTCCAGTAAACACAAAATGACATTTTTGATAAATTTATTTCATTTTTAAATTTATAATTAGTATATTTTACATTTTTTATCCTCTGAACCTTTTGATTCGCAACCAAAATCAAATCAAATCTTTATTCTGCAATTTAAATATATAACTAATATCACTAACTTCCATGTTATTCTTTAATTCTTTATTAAACTGAATTGTTGATTTCCATTCAGATGCTGCTTCTTTTGGGAAAGGAAATGAACGATTAAAAGAACTATATAAATCACTTGAGCCATTTTATTTTTCAAGATCAGAGCCTCTTCTGATCATTGCCCTTAAAAATTGACAGGAATATTTTTCACTATTTGGAGGGGGCAATGAAATATAATGACAGCATAAGTTAATTGAGGAGATAAGGAAAGGGGAGAACTTTCTGTCCATAATAGAAGGATAAAATAGAGAGCTTCATTTGTTCAGCATATCATGTATGGATGGTCAAACAGAAGTTCATTTGGATTTTTGCAGCCCTGAACTCAAAGACTTGACATAAGCACAAAATTTGACACAAGCAGAGAATGAGTGTGAAACCCATAAATATAAAATTAACACTAGGTCTCTAGAAGTACAAGGTAATTCACATCAATATTTTGTGGCTATATACCAAATTCTAGCAGAAGACTGATGTTGTTTTTCTTTTGAGTCAAACATGGATGAATATAAAATGAAGACTACCAGTACTTCATTTTTCTCAGCACTGTTGATTTCTTTAATCACATTTTTGGGTGTTTGTCAAGATTTAGTTTAGTGTTAATGTCAAAGCTAATCCAAAATTTTTGGAGTTTATTTATTTATTTATTAGATTTGTATGCCGCCCCTCTCCGTAGACTTACCGCCACAGAGAAGCTCTTCCCCTGGGCCCCGCCGAACTACATTGTTTAGTTGACGGGACCCGGAGAAGGCCCACTCTGTGGGACCTAACTGGTTGCTGGGATTCGTGCGGCAGAAAGCAGTCCCGGAGATATTCTGGTCCGATGCCATGACCAGGTCATAACCAACACTTTGAATTGTGATCGGAAACTGATCGGCAACCAATGCAGACTGCGGAGTGTTGGTGTTAACATGGGCATATTTAGGAAAGCCCATGATGGCTCTCACAGCTGATCCTTCTCCACTAACGCCTCAATGCCTCACGCCCCAAACTAAAATTAAGAACCTCAGGTGGTAGAGGCTCTCCGCCAAGTTCGTCTCAAGCCTCACCCAGTAACACAGTCATGGAACAGTTATCATTACATATAGAAGAACTAAAAAAAAAAGACACTGGCTTAGTTCACTGTTCATTCATTTTCAACTGAAACAAATGCATTAACTTGGCATTTTTGTTCAAGTTAAATTAGCAACATCCCAAAACCTTGACTGGCAATAGAAATATCTGAGGCTTATATTAACAATTTGGCATAAATCTTCATAAACGACTAGTCTAACCCATAAAAACAAAACAAAACAAAACAAAACACAAAACAAGAGCCAGTTTGGTAGTTAAGGTACTGGGGTAGAAAGCAGGAGTTCTAGTTACATCTTAGACATGAAACTGGTGATTTTGGCCTAGTCATTCTCTTTCAGACCAATCTACCTCACATGGAAAACATAGGAGGAGGGAAGAATGTTATTCATGTTTTTCACCTAAAGTTACTTATAAAGTAATAAAAGGAAAATAAAAAACTAATAAATAATAAATTAAATGACTGTTAGTCTTTCAAATTCTGTGAGATCATTGGCTTTCTTGGCTAGTTTGTGTTTTATCACATACCTCCTTTGTTACTTTCATCTTCTTCTCAACAACACAATCTATAGTTTGATGGTGGCATATGGTAGGGTTAATTAGTTAGGATAGGGAGTTTTATTATTAACACCCTACAATGCTGGTATCTGTAAAATTATATCTACTTGAGTGTGTGAAAATGTACTTGTGCGAACACTTCAGAACAAAGCAAATGAAGCCTAGCCAGACTCAGTCTACAAAATATTTGTTTTATTTTATTTTATTATTTTGTCGAACAGGTATAGGATTGTAGTTTGTATAAGCATAACATAAGTATTAAATAATGATAAAAAAATGATAGGACAGTAAGACAAGGACAGTAGGCACAATGGTGCACTTATGCATGTCCCTTATTGGTGGTATGCAATTAAAAATAAAGCATACCTTGCAAAATGTAAAACATTACTTCTGCCTTTTGTTAAAAATCTAATCAGATATGAAATAAGTTGTTGTTGTTGTTGTTATTATTATTATTATTATTATTATTATTATTATTTAGATTTGTATGCCGCCCCTCTCCGTAGACTCGGGGCAGCTCACAACAGTGATAAAAACAATACATAGTACCAAATCTAATACTTAAAATCTAAAATAACAGTTTTACATTAAAAAGTGTAAAAAGAAAAAAAACAATAGATAAAAATTATACACACAGTCATATCATGCACAAAACTACATAGGCAAGGGGGGGGATGTCTCAGTTCCTCCAAGCCTGATGACAGAGGTGGGTTTTAAGGAGTTTACGAAAGGCAAGGAGAGTGGGGGCAGTCCTAATATCTGGGGGGAGTTGATTCCAGAGGGTCGGAGCCACCACAGAGAAGGCTCTTCCCCTGGGTCCAGTCAGATGACATTGTTTAATTGACGGGAACCAGAGAAGACCAACTCTGTGGGACCTAACTCGCCGCTGGGATTTGTGCGGCAGAAGGCGGTCTCATAGATATCCTGGTCCAGTGCCATGAAGGGCTTTATAGGTCATAACCAACACAGACAAGCCCTCAAAATTAATTTTCAGACTAAATAGATTTCAATTCTTGTTTTTAATATAATCTACTAATTAAACACATTATTTCTCTCAGAATGATCAATCCTGCTTAGTAATGAAAGTCACTCAACATGAGTGACTTTAATTGTCTTCTCACTTCTCACTTTCTTATTTCTTATTGCACACACATAGGCTCACTTCCCCTCCCCTATTTTTAAGTGCCAGCCTATTTGAGCACTTTGTTATTAGAAAATGTGCTTTCAAAAGGTGGGCAAACCGAATTTATGGGAAAATATATTGATTTTAAATGAAATATGAATTAAAAAATAGTAGGCAATAGGCTGATTTATGGAAATATATTGACTTAGAAATGATGGAGGAGGAAGGTGCTTATGGAAAAGTTCTTGGCATCAATTTGAATTCAAAAGTTTATTTTTAAAAAATATAGCTAGTTATTTACATTTTTGTTAGCTACAAGACCCAGTCTTGAGTCTTGACTACATTTCTGCACATAGAGGCATTTTTAGACACTTCAGTGGAGACCAATGAAAAGAATTAAGAAGTCCTTTCTATTATAGAATATTTGAACATGAAGATAATAGAAACAGATAGTATAATTGGGCTGTTTCTCATGCTCTGTGTACACACCTCCCTGAGTTGCATGTAAAGTGGGTAACTCAGAAGAAATAAATGTATAAATCATCAATTCGTGAACATCCAATAAATATAAATATCAAGGACAAGAACGTGTATTTTTCTAGTCATCCCCTAAATTGTTTTTCTAATGTGAACAGCTGTTGCTATATTCCTCACAGACCATTAAACAATGACAGTGTTGAATCATTACACACAAAAGCACTCGACATAGATGCCCTTTAGATGTGATTGCACTGCCATGGGAGCCAATTAGCTGTGAGTTCATCCCACACTGCTGCTATGATATGCTCAAAGGTCCTTCCTGACTAAACATCACAACTGAACCTAACCAAGTGCTAATTATGTAAGGTATATCTCCTCCTCCTCCTCCTCCTGACTAGCTTACTGATATTCATGATAAATCAGATCTGAAATTATCACATGACAATCTGTTTAAAGAACAGAAAATAAGATTAAAAATAAAAGCTCCTTTGAATTAAACTGAAACCCTGTCAAAGTGTTGTACCAAGAGAAGAGAACTGAGGTTCCACTTTAGCTTCAGCCCTGATATTCTCCAGTACCTCCCATTTAAGTACAAACCCATCTGTTCCACATCATCTCCACTTGCTTCTGAGATTAGACAAGGACAGCCTTGTGCTGCCATCTGTGGGTCAGAAAGAAAAGAGGTTAAATAATTTAGGAAGCATATATATATTTCACATTCACCCAAAAGGACCTGTCATTGAGAAGTTTAGTTATGCAACTTCTAAACTCTTTAAGTTTGGTTGCACAACCACTACTAGTGCTCCAGTCCATGATCCCAAGTCTGAAGGAAGTATCATCAGAAAGAAGAAAGGATTTTTTAAAAAAATATTAAGTCTATGTACAGGATGCAGATCTGGGAGGACAAAGGTGGGTAGATTTTACTCTACTAATTTACATGCATAAAAAAAGGAAAAAGAGGAACCTTTCCTACACTAGAATTCTTCTTCTAAGACACCCCAATTCTTCCTTCTATACAACAGAATCTGGCTACTCTGAATTGAATTGCTCACACATTTTTACAATTGCTCCTTGTATGCTTGATTCAAGAATGCTGAATCAACACTGCAATTTTTTATATAGTATAATGAGCTTCATCTGGAGAAAGGTATTCAAAACCTTTTCGTGCCTGAGAGGTGAGTTTAATGTAATGTGATGATAATGAAAGAAGAACCTATGGTATCTTAATTTATGACCTGCTTTTGTTTATAATTCAACTTAAACCCTTGTTAAGCCCTAAAGCTCAGTAGGTGTGTGTGTGTGTGTGTATGTGTGTGTGTGTGTGTGTGTGTATGTATGTATGTATGTATGTATGTATATATATATATATATATATATATATATATATATATATATATATATATATATATATATCTCAGATCACCCTGGTATATTGAAGGAACGTCACAGCTTAATTTTAAAATTCCAGCTAAAAACATTTGATACATATATATACATATACATATACATATACATATACATCGCCTTAGAACAAGGACAGAAACACCAGCCTGAAGATGATGAGTGGGACCTCATCGAAACGTCACCAGAAAGATGTTGAAAGAAAATGCAGGGTGTCCTACATAAGGCACGCCCACAGTGTGCTTGTAAAAATTTTGGTAGCCCTTCACTGTGTGTGTATGTATATGTATGTATATGTACATGCACATGCACATGCATATGTATATATGTATGAATGTATGAATGTATGAATGTATGAATGTGTGTGTATAGCTTTGAACTCAAGCTATTGGGAAGAATTAAAATATGCTGTACTGAGTTTTTCTGAAGCAGTGCTATTCTATTTATCACCCAAAACAGAAAAATCCTGGAACCAATTGGTCCCACAACCAAAAGCCACTTAGTCTTGTCAGGGTTCTCCTGAAGCCTGTTGCTTCCAATCCATTTTACAGACTAAAACTTATTTTAAAAGGTCTTAGCACTCATATTATCATACTACTTTTTTAAAAAAAATCTTGAGTCTTACATATTTGTCTATGTACATCTATCAATCTTGATTAATGAACTTGGAATGTTCTCCCCAGATGTTAACATAATGCTACTTTCTACACAAATCATTTGAACTGAATTTGGAAGCCTGCTCTGCTAGAAATTTCTCCATCCCCAGTCCATCATTTAAGAACCTTATCAGTTTGCCATTTATGTGCAGAGCATATGGTTTTAGAGTTTTACACAATTTTTGCTGAACTGATGGTTCAAAAGCCCAGTCCCAAAGAACCATTTGCTTTCAATCGTATCATAAATTGAGACACTTACTATTTGATTGGCTGGCTGGCTGGCAATGGAAACATAACAATTGGTAGTAATTCCATGTGGCAAGACATATTCTGATTGCATGCTGATGACATCTGGAGCCCAACTAAACATAATTAATGAATAGCTCAATTACAGTTGCAGATCATCATGGCCACTCAATAAGGATGTCTTTAAGTGAAAACTCCCTGTACAATTCCTTTCTTATATTCAGTCTGATGCTCATTTAATGTCTGCACATTTCTCTATGTTAATTGGAAAACAAGGCAGTTGATGAGACACTGTACAGTGATCCCCCGATCATTGCGAGGGTTCCGTTCCAGGACCCCCCGCAACGAGCGGGTTTTCACGAAGTAGCGCTGCGGAAGTAAAAACACCATCTGCGCATGTGCAGATGGTGTTTTTACTTCCGCAGCGCTAGCGAGGAGCCGAAGATTGGGGGCGGCGCGGCTGTTTTAAAACGTCGCCGCCGACATGGGGGGCTCGCTAGCACCCCCCTAACCCGGGTTGGGGGTTCGGGGGGGTGCTAGCGAGCCCCCCATGTCGGCGGCGACGTTTTAAAACACCCGCGCGGCTTTCCAATGAGTTCTGAAGACAAACGTCAAACTTCCGTGTTTGTCTTCGGGACTCATTGGAAAGCCGCGCGGGTGTTTTAAAACATCGCCGCCAACATGGGGGGCTCGCTAGCACCCCCCCGAACCCCCAACCCGGGTTTGGGGGGGTGCTAGCGAGCCCCCCATGTCGGCGGCGACGTTTTAAAACACCCGCGCGGCTTTCCAATGAGTTCTGAAGACAAACGTCAAACTTCCGCGTTTGTCTTCGGGACTCATTGGAAAGCCGCGCGGGTGTTTTAAAACATCGCCGCCGACATGGGGGGCTCGCTAGCACCCCCCCGAACCCCCAACCCGGGTTTGTGGGGGTGCTAGCGAGCCCCCCATGTCGGCGGCGACGTTTTAAAACACCCGCGCGCCTTCCCAACTGAGCTCTCAAGCCAAGCGCCAAAGGCGAACTTCTGCGCTTGGCTTGAGGGCTCAGTTGGGAAGGCGCGCGGGTGTTTTAAAACGTCGCCGCCGACATGGGGGGCTCGCTAGCACCCCCCCGAACCCCCAACCCGGGTTTTGGGGGGTGCTAGCAAGCCCCCCATGTCGGCGGCAACGTTTTAAAACACCCGTGCGCCTTCCCAACTGAGCCCTCAAGCCAAACGAACCCGGGTGGCTGGGCGAGCAGTGAGCGAACGGCGGGTGGCCAGGCGAAGGGCGGGCGAAGGGCGAACGGTGGGCGAGCGGGTGCTGGGGAAGGCTTCTCGCTCTCCCACCAGCAAGAGGAGGAGCGAACGGCGTGGGCAGGCTGTGGACAAGCCATTCGCTCGGGCCGCTTCCCAGCTGAGTACTCAGCTGGGAAGCGGCCCGAGCAAACGGCGTGGGCAGGAGAAGGACGCGCGAGCCGCGGGCGCGTGGGCAGGCAGGCTGCGGACAAGCCGTTTGCTCGGGCCGCTTCCAGCTGAGTACTCAGCTGGGAAGCGGCCCGAGCGAACGGCGTGGGTGGGAGAAGGGCGCGCGAGCCGCGGGCGCGTGGGCAGGCAGGCTGCGGACAAGCCGTTCGCTCGGGCCGCTTCCCAGCTGAGTACTCAGCTGGGAAGCGGCCCGAGCGAACGGCGTGGGCGGGAGAAGGGCGCGCAAGCCGCAGGCGCACGGGCAGGCAGGCTGCGGACAAGCCGTTCGCTCGGGCCGCTTCCCAGCTGAGTACTCAGCTGGGAAGCGGCCTGAGCAAAGCGGCAGCAGCGAGGAGTTTGCGTGGGCGGTGGGGAAACTCCTCGCTGATGCCCGCCAAGAGGGGGAAGACCTAGGGAAGCCGCCCAGCAGCTGATCTGCCCGGCGCCATCTACGCATGCGTGCCCATAGGAAAAAAAGGGCACGCATGCGCAGATGGTGTTCTGACTTCCGGGTTCAAAAATCGCAAATTAGCCTGTTCGCAATGGTCGGGGACGCAATAACCGGGGATCACTGTATATGTTTAGTGTCAGCACATATTGCGTGGAAAAATATTTCTAGAACTGCTTTTGAAATCATATTATTTCACTAAAACCAAGTGAAATCCAGACCCAGATTCTCCCCACCCTTCTCTTCATACACACATGGGTAGTATAAATTCTCTTATAAATTCTGGGCTCTTATAGATTCCACTTTACAAAAAAAGAATAAAAGTTGGATTTATCTTTGTCTCCTCCTATTCTTGGTTTTAGGATTTATGTCAAGCTCTGTCCCAGGTTTCATATGACAATGGTTATATTGATTTCAAGAGTTTGCTACAGGTAGTCTTTGAGATGATGTTGCTTGTTCTGTCGGGCTCTCTGGTAGACTTCTCCCAAAAATTCACAGGTACAAAATTCAGACACACACACATTTGAAAATTCAAAACAATGTTCTTTATAATGAAAAGTCACTTAAACTAAGCCGTCTTTTGGTATAGTAAAGAGCACTTGTCTCCAAACAAACTGGTAATTTGTACAAGTCCCTTATCAGTTCTGTGATACTTAGCTTGCAGCTGTGAGACAATTCACAGTCCTTCTTCTTTAACAAAGTGAAACACACTTTGCTCTGGTTTAGTTTCAAAGCGGGGAAAAATCAGCACACAAAAGGTCAAAGTCAGTAAAGCCATCACAAAACACAACGATCAGATAATCCTCCACAATGGCCAAACCCACAGGCTGCTATTTATATCAGCCTCACTAATTACCACAGCCCCACCCAACCACAGGTGGCCTCATTTTCTTTGATAATAATCTCTGTTGTTGTTGCCTATGCATCGCTCTCCGCATGCGTGGCTGTATCATTAACTCTTGTTCTGAATCCAAGGAGGAGCTAGATAATTGATCTCCTTCTGAGCTGTCTGCCACACTCTCCTCCTCCCTGTCACTCATGTCTTCTTGGTCAGAGGAGCCTTCATCATCAGATTCCACCGGGGGCAAAACAGGCCTGCAGCATGTGGATGTCTCCCTCACATCCACAGTCCTTGGGGCAGGAGCTGGGCCAGAGCTAACCACAACATTGCTAAGTGAAACATTTAAGTGAGTTTGCCCCATTTTGTGATTCATCTTGCCACATGTATTAAGTGAATCATTGCATTTGTTAAATTAGTAACATGGTTGTTAAATGAATTTGGATTCTCTTTGCAGGTCAGAAGGTCACACATGACATGTTGCCAAGCATCTTAATTTTGAGGATGTGATTATGGGGAGGCTGCGATGGATGTAAGTATGAAAAACAGTTATAAGTCACTTTTTTTCAGTGCCGTTGTAACTTTGAATAGTCACTAAATGAACTGTTGTAAGTTGAGAACTACCTGTATATTATTTACAGCAGCAGTCCTCCAACTTTTCTGGCTTTGTGGACCAGCAGTAACAAGGGGGAGGGGAAAAGATGGTTTCACACAAGTTTGCATGGCCCAGTTCTGAATGCACCACAGCCCAATAGCAGGCCACAGCCTAGGAGTTGAGGATCCCTGATTTACCTGACATACAATTGTTCACCTGAAAAAGGTTAGAGGTATTATATTTTGTGAGCCGCCCCGAGTTCTTGGAGAAGGGCGGCATACAAGTCTAATTAATAACAATGACAATGACAAACAATAACAATAACAATGTTCAGTGACATTCAGGGATTGTTTTCTCTGCAGAATCATTCTTACAAACAGGGTCAGTAGATTCTGACCAGTTCTGGATATTTTTTTGCAGAAATTAGTATCAGAAATTTTGAGTAGTTAGAGAATTGATAAATACCACCTCTGACTGGCCCCACCCCCATCTGTTATCTGCTTCCCAAGTTCCAGCTGATTGGGAAGAAATGGGGATTTTGCAGTAACCTTCCCCTGGAGTGGGGTAGGAATGGAGATTTTCCAGTATCCTTCCCTTGCCACACTCACCTAGCCATGTCCCTCAAGCCAAGCTATGTCCACCAAGCCACACTTACAGAACCGATAGTAATTTTTTTTAAATCCCAACACTGAACAAGGGTCTTTAATGCAACAAAATTCTAGCTTCTAATTTGCTAAGCACTGTTGGTAGGCAACCATCTTTTTTTTAAAAAAGTCTTGCACCATAAATTGAATTATGATAGTGATATGACAATCAATTTCCCTAGAGCAGCTCTCTATATTTTAGTCAGAATATTCCTTGGCTATTTAATGACAATGACCTCTGCATCAAAAGTACTTTAGAGATGTAAATGTTCAAGTTGTAGCTATTCCTCTGTTGGTCTTATGTTTTATAGCAGTCCCTAAAAATCTTTGTCCTTGAAGCCTGATATTATCTAAGGTTAATATATGATGCTATATAATATTCTATTAAATGCCTTTTCCTTTTGACTTCAGAAGACAGATTAATTAAAGAAAGCATCTCTTCCGGAATCTCTACTTCTCAACATTATCTAAATGTTCTGCCTTGTCAAAACCAGAAGGAGAAAGGTTTTTGCCTGATACAGGTTGTAAATCCATCTCTCCCAATGCAAATTCTTTAAAGGAGGTATTTGCAAAGTGAAACATTTGACATTTATTCAGTAATAAAGGCATAATCTCTCTGTTATATGTCACATTCTTGACATATAAGTAATTTTAACATACAAGGTCAGGGAAATATTTGTCAGTGTTTCAAAGATAAAGATGAAGTAATAGTAGTAGTAGTAGTAGTAGTAGTAGTAGTAGTAGTAGTAGTAGGTAGTCATACCAATATCAGTTTTACATTCTGTCTAGTCTGGGGAAACATAATATTATGTGTCATTAAAACAAATCACTTTTCTTCAAAGAGATCAATATCAAATCATGGCTCCTTCTATAGTGTCATATGTTTACTGCCAAAAAAAAAGTGTGTTTCTGAGATTATACCATCTTCTATATATGACCAGTTCTACAAACTGAGTACCCCTATCTCAGCAGGGAAGAGGCTGAACAAATTGTCAGCATGATTTACATACAATTTGTCAACAGCATCTGGAATCCTGTGTAGAAGAGTGATAGTCAACAGCTGTTCTAGGAGACATTGCCATCTGCCTTCACGACAAATGCATCCCCCACAAAACAGTATATTTGAATGGCTATTACAGAGGCATTATTTTCCTTTTTGCAGAGACCTTAAGCTCTCTTCTACTTAAAATATTACTGTAGACCATACATATTAAAAAATAATGAAGGTGCAGTGCAGAATGGGCAAGTTGTTAAAAGTGAAATTTCTTGAAGCTGGTAACTAACCTCTAGATATATTAGAGTTCAGTACACAGATTTCACAACTAGCTTCGAATGCTGGGAACTTAAGTTCTAAAGGATGCTACATGTTAGATGTTGATTTAATGCAATTATTTGCTAACTTTAGGAGAGATAGTTTCATAATAAAGTTTAGACCAGAGATGAATATTTTCCACTCTTTTCTGTAAAGGGGGCATATTTTCAAAAGAGTATTCTGTGGGAAACATTATCTAACTAGAGAGGATACATCTGAAACAAGTGATAAACTAAGGTACAGTCAAGTACGAATAGAACTACAACTACAACTACAGCTACAACTGCAAACAGAACACAACAGAATAGAATTTTTTATTGGCCAAGTGTGATTGGACAGAAAAGCTATTTGACCTTGATGCATATGCTCTCAGTGTATACAAAAAGTCAAGAAACATTCATCAAGAATCATAAGATACAACACTTAATGATTGTCATAGGGTGACATAAGTTTACAACTATAATGTATATTTACGTTCCTTCATCCACCTCCCCCATCACTCTTTTTCCCCCTTCTGTCTTCCATTGCTCATGGCAGAGTGTTAGAAAAGTGAGAAAATAGTTTCCCCCAAAGTCTGGTTGGTTCCAGCATCCCTATACCTGAAGCGCTGAATAAAGCAGGGATCACCAATTGTTCCATTTTTCATCTCTATTAAGTTGGAATTTTGTATGTAAAAGAAATCAAACCAGATAATCAAAGGACACCCCCTTTGGGACTGTCCATACTAATTAACCAAGGTATTATTTCCTATAACTCTGGAAAATTCTGTGTCTTTTCATAAAGAGAGATACAGAAAAAAAATGCAAATTGTAGCCTGTTCTTCACGTGTTTTTCTCTTGTTTGCATTCGCTTGGGTTTAGGCCAGTTTTGACACTTTTTTTGTTTGCCAATGTTTAATGAATAAACAGCAAGCTATAATTTTGTTGATTATAGAATTAAGGAGTATGTGTGTGTCTGCTTCAATTTGTATTAAGGGAATGATTGTGAATATGCTGGGTGAAACTATACTGGGAATTACCCACAATAATGTCTGCATTGTTTAATTTAGATTAAATTAATTAAGTGTTAGACTGGGGACTGCATGAAATTAAAAGCTGTGCCCTAGGTTGTTCATTCTTTGATCTACATGAAACATCATGCTAGGTTCATCCTAAAATCTGGTTTCCCAGTAAAATTGGAAAAAATATGACATCAGTGTTGATGATTCTTCCATTTAGATTAGTCCAGAACCAGTTGCAAAACATTAATTGAATGCAAAACACTTGTTAGATATTTTATCTTACCAATATTTATAAGATTACATTTCAGGTATTCAGAAAGCGGGATGGGTGAGCTATAGAAAGTGCCCAAGCGGTAATAGTTTTAGGCTGGAAGGATGCAACAAAATGGACAATACAAAACTGGTATCGGTACATGGTAGAATACATTCAATTTGAAATTATGGAAATTAATATGAATATGATAGATGAAAATAAAGTGGAAAAACTGATGGGAAGAAGGGATAGGGTTAGAGGTTTTATGGCTAGTAGAATTTGAGACCGAGCCATAAAGAACAAATTGGAATCACTCTACATTTTGTAAATATGTTGATGTTCCCGGTTTTAAAATATAAATTAGCACACCCTCATTTTGTGGAGGGATTGAATGATTGATGTTGGGTGGTGGAGATATCACTGCACACTGTTTTGTGTTGTGTGATTTGTTTATATTATAAAAATCAATAAAATTTATTTAAAAAGAAAGAAAGCGGGATGGGTAGAGAACATACAAATGAGTTGGACAAGGTTTTGGTTCACAATAAGTCCACCCATGTTTGAAGGAAGAATCTTCCCACTATCTCGGAGATAGAAAGGGCAGTAATGCTGATAGATCATTGGTAAAAGAATAAATAGAAAGAGAAAAAATTGTTAAGGTAACTTACTTACTTTGGCTAAAGCTCTGTCAGGATATAGCCCAAGATTATAACAACCCCATTTGAGTAATGGGAAGCCATATTTTCAGCTTGATACGTTCTGGCATGTCATTCATCAATCCAAAGTAACTTTCAAGCAGAGAAAAAATGTGGATATGAATACAGACATATCAGAAGATAGAAATGTGTCTGTGTATTTGTATGTGTGTGTCTGCAAGTGGATCAAAAACCAGAGAAAGGAAGAAAGGAAATAAAAGTTAAAATGAAACTTTTATTTTGATGTTTTTTCTCCTTTTCTGTGTGAGATTAATTGTTTGTATTCAGTGTGTTTAAATAAAGTTTACTTTTATAATTTTTTAAAAAAAAGAAAGGAAGAAAGGAAGATGGAAGAAGGAGGAATGAAGAAAGAGGGAGGGGAGGGAGGAAAGAAAGAAGGAAAGAAAATTCTGAAGCCTTATCACAGCAATAGCACTTAGACTTATATACCACTTCACAGTGCTTTACAGCCCTCTCTAAGCGATTTACAGAGTCAGCATATTGCCCCCAACAATCTGGGTCCTCATTTTACCCACCTTGGAAAGATGGACTCTAACCACTGCACCATCATGGCTCACCCTTTTCTTTTTCTGATTAACTTTAATAGTAAAATGTTGCTTTTTGGGAGCTTTTTAGACTTCAACTAACTCTTTCCTCCGCTTCTTTGAGAAAAGAGGGGAAATCACATTTAGAAATTCTAAATTTGTTCAATTGAATCCAGCTCTAACCCTAATGTTTTCAGAGATGTCATTTCCTCAATTCCACAAATCCCCTGTGCAGAATATGAATTAAAGAAAGGATATTAAATGATTAAAGATAACTTTTACCGAGACTTGAATTGTATAACATGCCAGCTCACTGTTACTTGTTGTCACTATTGTTTAACTTAGCATATTTAGAAACATGCAAATAGAGATCACCAGCACCATTATTGCTATTGTATTAGGAAAAGATCAAAGGACAGGCAATATGTTGAAGAGAGGCAATTGCTACTGATTGGTGTTGACTGATAAACAGACAAGTCTTCATTTTAAAACATATGATTCAAAGATGCTGCAGATGCTCTTGAAAGTCAGAAGAAGATTTGATCTAATATGCCAAGCTCTGCTTCAAAGACAATTTCCTCTCCTCCTGGCAACACAAACAGGAGGTTTCACAAGGATCCATCTGCCTCAGCAGAATGTAGGAATTAGGCTAATTAGCCCCTTTTTTTCACCTCCTAGGGGGACAAGATTGTGTGTGTGTATACCCATCTTGCTTGCTTGCTTGCTTGCTTACTTGAGCCAGAACTAAATGGAAGGGAAAGAATTCTGGTTGGGGGAAATGAATAAAAATCAGAGCCCATTTTGGTAAGAAAAAATAGAAACCAATAAGAAGCTGGTAAAGTCAAAAGTAAATGGGCATGATCCAAAGCCGGAGCTAATTATAAATAAAAGCTGTAAAAAACCCAGCTCAAAAGTCATCAATAAACAGCTGCCCCCTTCCACACAGTCAGGCAAGACACCAGAATATAAACGGACAGAAAACAGCACTCCTTACTAGCATTGATGATGTTACCTAATTAGGGTAATGAAATGTCTGGAAGGAAACAAACATTCAGACAGCATCAAGGACCCTCAGATCCATAAGTATGTGCACAGTCCTGTTGCTTTCATCAAAAGGAAAAAAAATGGGATTGTGTCTCATAAATTCTTCCTTTGGAAATATGAGTGTGATGACATGAGCCTTATACAAAAGGACTGAATGTTTGCTGCTTTTGTCACCTGATTGGTTTGATATAAAAGTGATAGATACAAATCATAGGAGAGGAAGGATAAAAATGGCCACCTCAACAATGAAACCGTGTTAGCAAGTCTCCAGTTACTTGGGAGCCCCAGATCTGACAACATAGCCAAATATTCAGGACCTTTTAGAAACTCAAAAGGGATGGAGCTAATCTAATTTTTGGGGGCAGGGGGGTAAGATATCCCATAGGGTCAGAGAAGAGCAGACAACCCCTCTCGGATACTTCAAATGAAGGTCCTTAGCTAATGGTAGTGCAAGTTGAATTGGGTCTGGAAGCAAATTGGCAACCAATGCAGTTTGTGCAGCACAAATATGCGGTTCTAGGAGTGTACATAACTACCTGCACAGCTGCATAAAATACCAGCTGAAACTTGTTACTTAATTTCTTAATTAATTAATAACTATGTTTCATTTTGCCCTGCTGGTATGGAAGTTATTTCATTCATTTTATTTTGTTGCAATAGGATGTTGATGATTACAGTATGATAGCCTGTAAATTTAAAAGCTATATTAATAAATAGTACAAACCTACCTTATATATAATCAGTGTTATCGGAATGGCAATTTTAATAATGGAGAAAAAGGGATGATTTGTCTTCACTGTCATCTATATAAAAAGATGCTTTCTAATCTAATCTTCTAATAATCTCAGCGATACTTAAAGATCAGATAATCTTTAAGGCTGGAGCATATCCTTGTCCTTATAGCCCTGCACTAACATGCAATCACATGAACAAAATGTGGACTCTTTGCAACCAGCATGGATTTATGAAGAGTAGTATTCTGGGTTTTCCTTAATGATTGTGTGCTTTGCTTAACAACCACAATGATTCACTTAACAACCATGGCAGAAAAAGATTAAAGCAGTCTCATAATTTAGCAACAGCAATTTTAGCAAACATAGCAATTTTGGTCAAACATAGCAATTTTGGTCTCTCTGTATCAAATTCCTATAATGTTCTTGCGAATTTAAATAGTAAGGATGTTGGAGATATTAGCAAGGTCCCTCAGGCAGAGAATGAGGGGATGTTCAAAGGGGAAGTTGTCGTAAATGTCACCAAACCATCAAGTGCAGTTAGTAGAAATAAAAAGAGGACACATTTTCTTGTGGGTGATTCGACGGTTAGAGGTGTTGATTTGGGACAGAGCAAGGATGTGGTGAAGGTGCTGAGGTGTCTCCCAGGGGCCACTGCCAGCAGGGACAGGAGGCAGATTACAAACATTGTCAAGGCTGTGAGTAAAGGTAATAACGTTGATGTGGTGGTGCATCTTGGCACAAATGATTTGTCCCAGAGAAATGTTAATGTAGTAAAAAGAGATTTTCAATGTGTTAGTGTGGAGCTGGGTAAAATAACTGATTCAGTGACTTTCTCAGAGGTGTTACCGGCTTGTGGCCAAGAGGATAAAACAATGTGTATCAGAGAGTTTAATGTGTGGTTAAGGCAGTGGTGTAAAGCTGAAGGTTTTGGCTATGTAAGTCATGATGTCAGTAGGTGGTCTAATAGGGAGTTGTTTAAGAGGGATGGTTTGCATCCATCATACAGAGGTACCCAGGTACTCGGTGAGGAATTCAGAACTTTTTTGGACAGGCATTTAAACTAGGTAAAGGGGACAGAGATGTAACTGATGTGGGTGATTTCTGTCCCCGACCAATGAGGATAAAGCAGTTTTTGGAAGCTTATGAAAAGGGAGCTACAAATAAAATAGATGTAGTTGTTGATGATAAGGGGCAAACTAATAATGAAAATAATGTTCTTCGGGTAATGTGCACGAATGCTCGAAGCTTGAGCAACAAGCTCTGTGAATTAATGGCCATAATATCTAGAGATAATTTGGACTTGGTTGCCATAACTGAGACATGGTTTAAGGATTCTAATGAATGGGAAATATCCATACTAGGATATACACTGAATAGGAAGGATAGAATAGAGAGAAGGGGAGGTGGAGTAGCCATTTATATTAAAGAAAGTCTAAAAACAACACTAATTCAAAATACATGTCAAGATCTAGAGACTCTCTGGATTTGCATGCAAAATAAAGTAGGTTCTGTCATTAGAATTGGGGTGATCTATAGGCCTCCAGGCAGTGTTCTCTCTAAATTTTTTGGGGGGTGAGCGGAAAAGTATAGTGTCTGAGCGACATTCCCTTCGGGACTGGGCGGCACAGAAATAATAATAAAATTTCCCTCTCGGCTTCTGGGCAGGTTTGGAAAACTCTGAGTTGATGATGATTTTTAAGTGAGCGATTGCTCACTGCTCAGCTTAGAGGGAACTATGCCTCCAGGGCAATCCGAGGAATATGACAACAAGATGGTGGATGAAATTACCCAAATGGCAGTAAAGGGAGATATTGTGGTTATGGGTGATTTCAACATGCCTGATGTTAACTGGAATATTCCCAGTGCCCTTACATGCAAAAGTAAGACTATAGTAGAGACCTTTACAGGAGCAGCTCTGGCACAGCTGGAGGGGAGAATATTCTAGATTTAGTTTTTACGAATGGGAATTGGGTTTCAGATGTCAAGGTGGGAGAAAATTTAGGTTGCAATGACCATCTATGTTTGTGGTTTGATGTAAAAACTCATTGTGAGCAATCCTGTAATGCAACCAAAGTATTGGATTTCAGAAAAACAAATTTTAATGCAATGGGGGAATATTTAGATAATGAATTAAAGGGGAGGGATAAAATGGCAGGAGCGAGCACCTAGTGGACTGTATTAAAAAAGGCCATCTTAAAAGTCACTGGACTGTATGTAAGACAAATAACTAAAGGTAAAAGGAAGAAGAAACCGCTATGGTTTAGCAATGATGTAAGGGCTATAGTCAATGAAAAAAAGGCTGCCTATAGGAGGTATAAAGAGTCTGGAAGTATAGCTGATAGGGAGATGTATAAAATGAGACAGAAGGAGGCGAAACAGATAATATATGCTGCTAAAGCCTCAACAGAGGAAGAAATTGCCAAATCTGTAAAGAAGGGGGATAAAACCTTCTTCAGATATATTAGTGATAAGAAGAAGAAAAACTGCAGCATCACGAAGCTTAGTACCGGGAATAATACATGCATTAATGGGAATAAGGAGATCGCTGACCATTTCAATAACTACTTCTGTAACTAGGATGCTTGGCTGCATAGCTAGAGTTATAACAAGCAGGAAGAGGGAGATTATGATCCCGCTATATAGAATGCTGGTGAGACCACATTTGGAATACTGTGTTCAGTTCTGGAGACCTCTCCTACAAAAAGATATTGACAAAATTGAACGGGTCCAAAGACTGGCTACAAGAATGGTGGAAGGTCTTAAGCATAAAACATATAAGGAAAGACTTAATGAACTCAATCTGTATAGTCTGGAGGACAGAAGGAAAAGGGACATGATCGAAACATTTACATATGTTAAAGGGTTAAATAAGGTTCAAGAGGGAAGTGTTTTTAATAGGAAAGTGAACACAAGAACAAGAGGACACAATCTGAAGTTAGTTGGGGGAAAGATCAAAAGCAACGTTAGAAAATATTATTTCACTGAAAGAGTAGTAGATCCTTGGAATAAACTTCCAGCAGACGTGGTAGATAAATCCACAGTAACTGAATTTAAACATGCCTGGGATAAACAAATATCCATCCTAAGATAAAATACAGAAAATAGTATAAGGGCAGACTAGATGGACCATGAGGTCTTTTTCTGCCGTCAGACTTCTATGTTTCTATGTTTCTATGTTTCTAGTCCCAATTATGACCATAAATCAAGGGGTACTTACAAGCAGATAAATGTTACTATGATGCACTATTTTTTGGTAATAAACTAGAAAGACAATTGTCAAATGGTTACTTGATGGAAGTATGGAGGAACATAACACTTTGAAACTTGATATTTTAAGACTGACCCTTAAAAGGAGTTTAAGTTGAAAAAATAGAAAGGAAGAATATTCAGCATTGTGAATCAACTTATGAAAAATGGCAACAAAGTTGGGAAATTTGGAAAGTTATAAAAATCATGGGTTACTTATTCAAGAAAAAAAGAAACACTGAGGATATCCAGAATTCTGAAAATCCTTCACTGATGGAAAACTAGGTTTTGACACAATACAGTATACAGCGAATAAATTCAACCACAAAAGCATAGTTCATTGGTTAAGTATCACTTGAGGACTGCATCATGTGCTTGCATGCAAATCTAAGGATTAATACAGCATTGCTGTTTTAATACAATTTATCTGGAAAAAATATTCCATTTCTTTAAAGTTTTTTCTTTGTGTGCTTAATTTTCTTTCCTCGGTGTTTATTGTTAAGAAGCTAAATTATATTGAAACGAGTACAAGGACTGAAGGAATAGCTGCTGATGTCATAAGACATTTCTTTTCCTTAAAATAGAAAAAAATATTTTCTCTAAGCTTCTCTAACAGGACAAAATTGTACAGAAGAAGAATCTCTCCTAAATGCATGTGGGATATTCCCTTCAAAAAGTACATACCGTTCTTGTCTTTCATTTCCAGAAAAAAATATCAGCAGCCAGAAATGGATGCAAACAAGCATACAGATATGTTGAACATTGTTATATATGATTTTGAACTACCATTAGTCTCTCAATTACCTTATCAACTTAAACAACTTGATGCAGCAGGACATTCAGTAACAACAGATAGAAGATCACAAATGATCAAGTATGAATGGAGCTAGTTTTCTATTTAAACTGAAATCAATTAGCCAGGCTAATAGCATCGATGAACGTTTCTCATTTAATGGTTAGACTCTTCATTTCATTTATTTCATAATTCATTCCTGGGGGGAAAAATAACAACCTCAGTTCAATTAAAAGGAAATAACCTAGATAGAAATGAAAGCAACTCTCTGCTGGAGCTATTTAGATATTTTAATGAAATTTTCCAGTCTATTATAATATCAGTTTCAATGTCCCATCTAACTAAATTGGAGATTAAAAAAATACAAGTGGAACCCTGCATATTATAGATGCAGAAGTTAGATTTGTAATAAGTCTTCAAAATGTAAAATATGTACACACTGAAATAAGGAATGTTTAAATGTGAATCTGCTTCTGAACTTGAAAACTGAAGGCAAGTAGCTTCATTTACATTTCAATCTGTAGAGCCTGGCAGGGAAGAAAACAGGATTAAATTCCCCTCCCCATCCCATCTTTCAAGCAGGATGCTACTGCCTGTGTCAGTATCTACAAACTGGGTAAACATGGCAGTCATAAAATAAAAGGTCAGACAAAGGGGGAAATAGAATAGGGAGGAAAATTTACTGAACTCCCAACCAGCCTTTAAACAAAGAATTGCCATGGACTAAACAAAAACATTACTACTGCATCGGAGCATAAATTTATTTTTAAAATGGGTCTTGCCAAACAAATCAAAGTAAATATCAATCCAAAAAGAAACGGGTCCAGTCTTACCAGATGAAACTAGAATTCTTGTTATGTGGGTTTTAATAATAGCCCACATCTCTGAACAGTCATAAAACAGACATGAAGGTAACAAGGCCCTATTACTTGTTCCAGGAAATGGTCATTTGTAAAGTAACTATTCTTAGCTTAGGCTTCAGGGACTTTTCAGAAAACAAACTGATAAATATTAAATTCATAATCAGTTCTATAATTCTCCAGAAATCCATGAACAAGGATCCAAGGGAAACAAAATTAGTTTCTCACTCTCTAAACCGCTCATCTTTTGCAAGTTAAAGGGTAAGACGAAAATCATCTGCAGACTTAACTGTAGATAAATGCCACTGAAGTTAATATGGCTTTCTTCTGAATCCATTTATAGGGAATTGTACAGTAAGTAGCTTATACAATCTGTACTGACGCAATTGGTTTGCAACTGGAGGATAATGTATAGAAATATGTCAGATCCAGGGATCAGAGGCTTTGGTTCATTTTTAGAAAACTTGCAAATTTCTTATAAAGAGGATAAAGAAGAATATGGTGGAAATATGGCATGAAATCATTGAATTAAGGATTGAAAAATAACTTAGAAATATGGTAGTTCAACCCCACCCCACACACCCTGGCCCAGGTCAGGAATCCCTCAATAAAGTCATTCCTATAAGTAGATATCTATACTCTATAAAAACGATGAGAATTGTTTAATTAAAATGAAAGAATGATAAACTCCTATGGTAAGGTGACCAGATTTTCACATTAGTAAAGCAGGACACCATTGACGGGGAAGGAGGGGTGTTGGGTTCCTTGACTGAAAATTTGGTCCATGAAATAAATAAATAAATAAATAAATAAATAAATAAATAAATAAATAAATAAATAAATAAATAAATAAATAAATAAATAAATAAATAACCTAAATTATCTGAGATGAGTCAAGCTATTCTCCAAAGCACCTGAGGGTAAGACAAGAAGCAATGTGTGGAAACTAAACAAGGAGAGAAGCAACTTAGAGCTAAGGAGACAATTCCTGACAGTTAGAACAATGAATGAATCTGTGGAATAGCCTGCCACCAGAAGCTGTGAATGCTCCAACACTGGAAGGTTTTAAAAAGATGTTGGATGCCCATTTGTCTGAACTAGTGTAGGGTTTCCTGCCTAAGCAGGGGGTTGGACTAGAAGACCTCCAAGGTCCCTCCCAACTCTGTTTTTATTATTATACAAGGCAGTTAGAAAATGTTTCACATTTTAACCCTGCTGTTCTGTTCGAAAAAACTCCCTAATGTTATGTTCCCGGGTCTATTTGACCCGGACTGCAAATTGATCATTTTAGGTACTTATATTTGGTCTTTTTAAAAGCTTTTTTCACCTGGAAACAAGTTTGAACATTTCTGCACACAATGGAATGAAAATTGAACTGAAAAAATTAATCCTTATTTGTTTATTTTGCACATAAATGTGCCTCCCCCCCATTTTTGTGAATTTTTTTTAGGTTTATTGATAATTTTGCCTGCAAAATGCATTCTATTTTACTAAAGTTGGTGTGGGATTGGTAGCTTGAACATTTCTGAACATAATGATATGAAAATTGAACTGAAAAAAATGATCCTTATTGGTTTATTTTGCTCATAAATGCCCCCCCATGCTTATACTCAAATAGGCTTATACTCGAGTAGGCTTATACTCGAGTATAAGACAATATGGTTTATATTCAAAAATAAACCAATAAGAATCATTTTTTTCAGTTCATTTCTATTTTTCTTATGTTTAGGATTGTTCAATTTAGTATATCAAAACTTTTGGGGGAATATTCCTTAGAGATTTGTAGCCTAAAAAAATATAAATTGACAAAAAATTCAGAAAGCATGGGGGGAGGGGCTTTTTGATCAAAATAAAAATATAACCCTCAATGTTTTCAGTTCAAGTTTCATATCATTATGTTCATAAATGTTCAAACTAGTTCTCCAGTGGAAAAAGTTTTCAAAAAGACCAAATTCAAGTACCTAAAAAAAATCATTTTGGTCCGGGTCTATATGACCCGAAACAGAGTCAACGTGATTTTTTTTTTGCCCAGAAATTTTTTTTCCCCACCCCCACAAATATTTTTATGATGATCAGGCATGTTAAACTGAGTAAATGAATGCCTAAGATATTAAAAATATTTCAGATTTGAAGCCTGCATAAATATAAAGTGAAAATGTTTGCAAGCAGCCAAGGGGGGGGAGGGCTTATTTATGATTGTAAACAACCAATAAGAAACATTTATTTCAGTTCATTTATATTTTTCTTATATTCAGAAATGTTCAAACTACCAATCCCACACCAACTTTAGTAAAATTGAACACATTTTACAAGCAAAACTATCCATAAATTGAAAAATATTTCACAAAAACGGGGGGGCATGCATTCTATCAGCAAAATAAACCAATAAGAATTACTTTTTTCATTTCAATTTTCATATCATTGTGTGCAGAAATGTTCAGACTACTTTCCAAGTGAAAAAAGTATTCAAATTGACCAAACATAAGCACTTCAAATGAAGAGTTTTCGGTCCGGGTCAGGGTGACCCGGGAACATAACAAGTGTGACTTTTTTGTTTTCAGCAAGAAAGAAACCCCCCACCCCCAAAAAAAAATTATCATAGAGAGAACCCCTAAAATGATGAAGTCATGAAATTTCAAGTTTCAGATATGCAGGGAAAATTTTTTACAGGGACTCAAACTTGGCTTCGGGTCACATACGACCCGAACAGAACAGCAGGGTTTTAAACTATCTATACAAGCCACCAGAGACATCTCTTTAGAGGAACATCTTCCCACCTTGTAGACAGTACTTCCAGAAACCCAGAATAACTATAAACAACTTCTACATCTAGTATCCACATGCTCCAGTTCAGGAAATCGACTTGAACTATACTGTTTAGTTCCAACACAGATTTGTTTGACATGCCTTGATTGCTAATGACTTATCTACTTTCGGTCTCTCTAGGAGTTTCAGCTAACTTGCACCTTAAGAAGGTTGTTTTGATTTTTTTGTTTTGTTTTTTGCAAAAGCAAAAGCAACATCATTTAGCAACAATTAAAGCACCTTCAATGAGACTTTTAAAAAATACAATATCCAATTAGGTGACATACATGGCCTTGTAAATCCTCCACAAAAAGCCTGAATAGCAGATAATCAGATGACAACTCTGCTAAGTATCAAAATGCCACTTAAATAGTTGAGCTAGTTTCAAACTGGATTTTGCTCTCTCTCTTCCTCCCTCCCTCCCTCTTTCTTTCTCTCTTCCTCACTCCATCCCTTTCTCTCTCTCTTTCTCTCTTCCTTTCTTCCTCTCTCCTTTTCTCTCTCTTTCTCTCTTCCTTCCCCCCTCTTTTTCTTTCTTTCTCTCTTCCTTCCTTCCTCTTTTCTCTCTCTTCCGCTCTCCCTCTCTCCCTTTCTCTCTCTCTCCCCCTCCCTCTCTTTCTTTCTTTTTTCTCTCCCTCCCTCTTTCTTTCTTTCTCTCTCTCTTCCTTCCTTCCTGTTTTTTCTCTTTCTCTCTCTCTCCCTTCATCTTTCTCTCTTTCTTTCTCTCTTCCTTCATCTTTTTTTCTCTCTCTTACTCCCTCCCTCTTTCTTTCTTTATTTCTCTTTCCCTCCTTCCCTCCATCTTGCTCTGTTTCTCACTTTTTTCTTCCCTCCCTCTGTTGCACCCTTCCTTCCTTCCTTCCTTTCTCTCTCTCTCTCCCTTCCTTCCTCTCTCTTTTTTCTCTCTGCCAGTTAGAGCACAACAGCTGGCCAAGCACCTGAATGGGCTTCCTCACTGGCGGACTGCAAGAATGGCTGGTTGTGGGTCTCTGTGCCTCTTCTTTCCTGCACCATGTGGGGGCTGCGGCTCCAGAGGATGTGATGCCCCCACCAAGGAGAGAGAGCAGCTACAGGGGGAGCCTCTCCTGGCACCTCCCCACCACAGACTCTGCAAGGCGGGTGAGCGCTGTGATGGGGAAGCTGGTCTTGGGAGGGGTGGATCAGGCATCACAGGTTGCAGCTGTTGGGCAGGGAGAAACAGCGCCCAGCTCCACTTCTAGGGCAGAAGAGGCGAGAACCAGCAGCGGCTGTGAAGTTGGAGACTTTTACATGGGGGTGGGATGGAAGAGAACCTTTTTCTGGCCATGAGTGTGTGTGTGTGTGTGTGTGTGTGTGTGTGTGTGAGAGAGAGAGAGAGAGAGAATCCCCAGTTTGTTTAACAGTGTCTCTTTCAAAGCCCTATCAGCTGCCTCCACGTGAGTTTTGCCTTTGTTTGCTCAGAAGAAAGATGTAGTCCCTAGAATAAGGTGACCCAATCTTTCAAAAAATCAGGACATTTTTGAAATGCCATGGGACACAGGACAAATTATTAAAAAGTGGGACTATCCTGCCAAAAGCAGGATGTCTGGTCACCTTATCCTAAGGTCTTATGTTGTATTGCTGGACAATTATGTTAGAAAAAATGTTTCTGATGCCCATCTAAAATGTACTTCTTTATAATATCAACTAATAGTTTCCTTTCCTTCTCTCCTCCCTCCCTCCTTCCCTATCATCTTGGTAGCTTTCTTCTGGCTCTATTTTTGTTTATTACAGCATTTTCTAAGATATGAGGACTGTATCAGACTCAGTATCCTATGTACAATATCCTATCTGGAATAAAGAAAAGCAATCCCTTCTCTTGAGTTTTAAATTATGCTTCTGTTGTTACAGCCTAATATCACATTTTTATTTCCCCCATGAAGCTGCATATAGGTCCGCTCATATTTAATAGTTTGAGACATCTAGATCCTTTTCCTCTGGACCATTGTCTATAGGTCCTCTGTATGCATTATTCATGTCTCTTAATTTTTCTACCAGCCTACCATACTTTTTAGAATTGTGCTGACACTTAGTTTTTCCACTCAGAAGCAATGAGGATAGCAGTTTTGGCATGCCAGATTTTGTGTGTGTGTGTTGAAGGGCAGAAGGAGGATTTTTGCTAAGAAAAACAAAACAAAGCAATGGTCTTTTTCTTCCAGACTGCTAAAACAACTTGGAGAGATAATGGTCCACATCTCTGTGTATATCTGTTTTGGTAGACACTCATTCTCACAGCCAAGCTGTTCCAAATATATGGAATAAGAAACATTTATCTTCTTGCTAACCAATCATTAGAGGTAGTCCTGAATTTACAATAGTATTTGAGATAAGAATTTCCATTGCACTGATCATAATCACCATTCAGCACCATCTAAGTCCTCGGAGAGGGGCAGCATATAAATCCAAATAAATAAACAAACAAAAAAATAAATAAACAAACAAACAAACAAACAAATACATAAATGTCAGATTATTTTTTTTGTAATACAAAATTTATGCTTGTTTGTTTGTGTGTGTGTGTCCCCATATCCATATCCATCTGATTGTCTGTCTGTCTGTCTGTCTGTCTGTCTGTCTGTCTGTCTGTCTGTCTGTCTGTCTGTCTATCCATCCATCCATCCATCCATCTTGCTTTACAAGGACAGAAAGTTCAGATAAAATCAATAGAAAACATATATGTGGAATAAAATTTCTACTTACCCACTTTACAACAATTTAATCATGGTTTTCTTCAAAATGTATGTGTTTGTTCTGAATTGCAGACACAAACACCTTCTAACGGATTATAAGCCCTTAAATCCTGAGAGCACAATTCTAAATAGAAAAGGCTTATGTGATCAGATCCAATCATCTGTATGCTAGACGGAAAATAAGACAGTGGAGTGAAAATAATTGTATTAGCCAGGATTAAAATGGATTAAGGAACAGTATCTGTTCTCTTGGGATTTCTTTAGAGGTATGTTGGGTAATTGGAAAATTCAATTGCACCTGGTTACACATAAGTTAAATGATGACATTTATGTCTAGTACAATGTATTGAAAGTGAAAGAGGTGTGCTAAATGATTAAGTACAATATTCTCATTTTGTAGGGGAAAAGAGTCAAAATCAAGAAGATGGTGGACAAAGTATCATGATACAAGGCTCCCACTTGAAATGTGTATGCAGCATCAACATATGTGCAAAAATATGAGGATTGTATTCCAATGCTTTCCCCAGTTTTTGATTTTTTTTTCTTTCTATGATCCCTTTATATTGGGATTAGGTGGGGCAACCGAATGGATATGGGCATTTACTGACAGGATGCCCTTCCTGACATATATGCAGAGTTCACAGCAAATACTTATTCTTTGTGCCCTGATAGAGAAACATCTGCCACTACCGAGGATTGAATGTTCAGTCTGCCAAATGTGAAGCAAGCATCTTCAACTTTAAGCCACTGCACGACTCACTTTTTGATAGTTTCAACCCCCTGAAAAATTTATTGATTAAGGATACCTGACTGCACTTGCTTTCCAAGAGGAAAATGCTGATAAATCTTGGCCACATTAAAGTTATAGTGCCTATAAAGAGCAGATTGTCCAAAATAAGAAAGACAGATAAATTCATAACCGGCCACAAATATCAGGTTCATCCATAGGTATAAGGATCACTTCATCCTGTCTTTGATTTTGAAGAATAAACATGAGTTCCAGGCAAGCCTGGATCCATCTTAATAGTATTCTACTATAATTAAAAAATAACTATTTGTCTAACCTAATGGAGCAACCCTGATCTACATTGAATAAATACAATTAAGTAGTTTTGTATTAATTGCTGCGTATTGAATGTGCTATAACAGTGATGGTGAACCTTTCCATGATCGCAGTGCCAAAAGTGTGTGTGTGCACATGCTATAGCATATGAGCGTGCCAGCACCAACAATGCAATGCACGCCCCAACTGCACATGCATGCGCAGCCCCGTCATGTGCCCCCGTGCATGCACCCTGTATTGCACATGCGCCATTCCCACATGCCCACTGACCCATTTTGGACTGAGAAAGCTGCCTGTACCAAACTTTGCCAGCACAAATGATCTGCCATCGGCACCACTCCTCGACCTGCCAGCCTCACACTCAAGGCAGGAAAACCCCAGCCCTCTGTTCCTGCTGCCCTCACCCCCTCGCATGTGGCAGTGGCTGTTCTGACACTGCTGTTTCCGCAGCGGCTGCAGGAAAAGCAGGCTGGGATTTCCCTCCCTCCTCGCCAAAGGTTTGGGGCCACAGTAGAAGCCATATTGTGAAGGAGAAGAAGAAGCCTCTGGCAGTTTGATGGACTCCCCCCACCTTTTGCTGCTGGAGCAAAGCACTTGGATCCTTATGCAAACACACAACACAGAGAGAATGAAGGGAAGTGAAACAAAATGAAATTCAGGGACTTTTGAGGGACAGGAGGATTGGGAATGGGCCTTCTTTTGCAGGAGAGCACTTTTGAACCTTTGAGAAGCCAGAGAGTCTACATTGCAGGGGGCAACAAAACTGGAAGTTCCCCATCTGCCCCTGGCTTCCCTCTGCAGCAGCCCACATGGATCCCAGGTAGAGCAGTTTCCCTCATGGCACCAAGGCAGGGGAGTGGGTGCAGGGGAGCGACTGGTGTCAGTGCTCTTGGCTGGCAAGTGGATGGATGTTCCAGGGCATGCATGTGCACTGGCCAGCTAGTCTTCTGGTTACTGGCATTAATGCGCGTGTGATGATCAGCTGACCGCTGAGCTTCCAGTTTCTGGCACTGCCCCACATGTGAAGGACAGTTGATAGTTGTGCATGCATATACACCAGTAACCTGGAGAATAGTTTGCCAGTGCACATGCATATACTGGAAACCCGGAATAGGAATGGGCAACACTGTGCATGCCAGGCGACATGGCTCCATGTGCCACTTTAGGCACACGCGCCATAGGTTTGCCATCATAGTGCTATAATTTAGCAAAAATTAAAACAAATACAAATTAATTTGTGAATCTTCAATCTAATGTTGTGGGTTTTTTTATGTGTGTTCAACTAAAATTTTTAAAAGCCTTTTGCTAATCTAATTGGCCTTTGAAGGGCAATTGCATGTTAACTGCTCATTCTCTAATGAACTATATTTCTATTTTAATGTAATCAGAGTTCAACAGTTTTTAACTTTAGTGAAATGAAAACTGAGCTTTGTAATCAGGAAGAAATATTGCTACATATAAAGAACTGAACACAGAACCTGAAATGAAAAAGGGTGTCATCAGAACATGTTGAATCTTAATTATCTTTTTATATCACAATACTTGTCTTCAGATAACGTATTGTGTTTAGAGTATTTCTTTTTAGATTATATTGTTTTTTATTTTAAAATATTAATTCTTAATACTTAGGCACCATGTAGCATTGGATTAAAGTATTACACATTAATATTTAATTTAAGAAACTGAATAGGTGGCTTCCTTGCTCTCTTCTTGCAAATGTGTGGAGTTAATTTATTATTTCATAATTATCAACCAGGATTTCACAAGCATGAATAAATTAATTAATGCAAAAATGACTAAAAAGCTCTCAAAAGTTATTTGGGTATTAGCCACGAGAATATTCTTCCTATAGCAACTATAGGAAATTGGTTCATATCATGCAGTATTTTGCCAGTCCAGAAATTACTGCTTAGTGAAGAGAGAGAGAGAGAGAAAAAAAAAATACGGGAGGTGATGATAAGTGATATAAAATCCCTCTTGGTGGAGTTTGACTTGTGATGACCATTTCTCAAATGCCAATCATGCTTGAGGGAATTGTCATTTAGTAAGGAAAAATGAATATAGGAGTCTACTCTGGATTGTGCTGGGTTTGCTTCCAAAGTATGTAATGTGATTCAGGTTGAATAGATTTCCATATGTTTTAATATGAAATCAGATGTATTAGTTTTGGGGGTATAATCTCTAGTATCACCTGTTTTATACTCCCCCCCCCCTTTGCCAGATTATTACACGGCCTAATTAGGGAGTGAAAAAAACTGACAAAATAATTTTAATACATTATTTCAGCAGAGAAACAAATACTACCAGTCTGTTGCCCAGGAAAAATAGCTTAACCTGAAATGGAAAAATGTCTCTATGACCAGAACAAAAGAATTTAAAATTAATTAAGTAAAAAAGCAGCAACAAGATGAGTGATCTCTTCTCTTCTCTTCTGTCCCACAAGAAATAAAAATATAATAGCACTTAGACTCTTATACCATTCCATAGTGCTTTGCAGCACACCATGAGCAATTTATAATATCAGCACACTGCCCCTAACAATTTGGATTCCTATTTTATCAATCTCAGAAAGATGGAAGCCGAATCCACCTTGAGTCCTATCAGGATCAAAATAAGGTTGTGGGGAAAATTAGCCTACAATACTGCATGAAGTTCCCTTGTTTTCTAAAGGGTATGCTCTTAGGAATTTGGAAAAGACATTACTCCAAGCAAATACTTTTCCTTATGACACACATAATCACCGCAGTTAGAATATCACTGGCACAAATGTGGAAAAATGAACAGACCCCATCGGAAAGCTTAATTATTGATAAAATATATAGATGTGTAGAGATGGACGAAATGACTAACTCAATCAAGGGAATAAAATATAAAGAATCTAAAGAATTATGGCACAAATGGCACAAATGGATTCAAAACAAAAACTGAAAAGTAACAATAAAAAGTACTGTATCAGTATATATAGAAATAAAAAAAATACTTCATAATATTAATAGAAATGAAATAAAAACATGGGATGAAGGATTACTCTATTATAGAAACTGAAAAAAATGTATACTTATTAATATCTCTTTTACTTTTTTTCCTCCTCTAATATTATGCTTTACTTATGATATCTATATTTGAATGTACATAATTTAACAGAAAATATAGAGAAATGAATGTTATATTTAAAATGTAATAGAAACGGATTAAGATCTGTAAAAATAGAACAAAACATATGAGAAATATTCTTTTTAAAATCAATAAAGAAACTTTTAAAAAAAGTTCCCTTGTTTTCCTATCTGGCAGGACCTGGGATATGGGCTCATTCACTTTCCCGAGCGCCGGCTCCGCTTCTGCCGCCATGGAAAGGCAACTGCAGGGGACAGGCTTATTTTCCCTTTTGCTGCCTTTCATGGCAGGTGCCGCAGTGGCGGTGTTCTGAAGCCTGAATGAGCCTGTCCCCCCTGCCAGACACCCCTTCAGCTGCCTTTCATGGCAGGAGGGGCAGGTCCTGGGGAACAGGCTCATTCAGGCTCCAGAGCAGGCTCCCACTTATCCCTGGGGCCGAGCCTCAGGCTTCCCGCCGGGTGCTGCCAGGTGGCCTCGGCAAGATTCGGTGTATAAGACGCACCCAATTTTTAAAGCACCTTTTTGAGGTAAAAAGGTGTGTCTTATACACTGAAAAATATGGGAATTCAAATTAGACGTTAGTAAACTGAAATTAGAAATGTTCAGTGAGGTGACACTAAACTATTTGGATTTGGGGGAAGGGAATAATGAAAAATATCAAGGAAAATCTTCAAAGTAGATATTTAAATAGCAAATGCAATTCAGTACAGAAAATGGTTGCAGGAACTTCATTTTAGTTTTTACTGAATTTTGGGATAGCAAGCAAGTTGGCAAAAGTGATAGTTAAATAGGCAGGTGGCATTTTAAAAGAAAATTACTGGGAATGAAATAATTGGATTTGCAGCTGGGTACACATCATCTACTGATGCATTAAACTAGAAGAAATCCATCAAGATCTAATCAACCAGGGACCAGAAGACTTGCAGACAGAGATTTAAAAATAATGTTAACAGTTACAGTGGTACCTTGGTACTTAACAGCTTTGAAACTCATTTAAGTTGATATTAGATGCATTTTGACACAAAAATTTTGTCCTGGTACTCAGTGTTTGTTTGGTACTTGACACAAGCTAGAACTTGTCAGTGTTGGTTACTTCATGACTAATACATTATTTCATATAGGAAAAAATTGTTTGCACATATCATTTTGTTACTTGTCACACCTCCCCTGAGGTACAACAAACTGACAGGAAGGAGGGACTTCTAGTTGACATCAGAGCAACATCAGACACCAGAAGCAGGTCTCTGCACTCTCATGCCAAATTCCCCCTGTTGAGAGGAGCCAAAATCTTCTGTATGGAAGGCGAAGCAAAAAGGGATGCTCTGTGAGGTCACGGAGAGTCAAAACTCTCATGACTGACCTAGGGTTTTTTGTTCCCTCACAGCCATGACCATGGATGGGTTGCTACTGGTGCAATAGGCGACTGCGCACCAGTAGCAACTGCCAGTCTGTAATTTGTGTTTTCTTTTTTCTTTAATTTTTTGTACCTTTTGCTTCATGCTCATGTGAGGGGATGCGTGAGAGAGATAGCTTTTGGCAATTTTTTGCTTCCGCACATGCACCTAGCTCCAATAAGATTGGCTAAAATATATCCAAAGATAAATGCAGCTTGTTGGAAATGTAAAAAAAGACATAGGTACCTTCTTTCAGATGTGGCGGTTGTGCTCTGAAGCAAAAGGTTATTGAGGAAAAATATACAAGTGGATACAACAAATTACGGAAAGAACACTAGAATATACCCCAGGATTTTTCCTATTAGGAATAATAAGAAAGTAGCATCCTAAAAACATACAATATCTAATGCTGCACATTATAACAGGTGCAAGAATTGCATATGACCAATACAGGAAAGACAACAAAATTCCACCAGAAAATATTTTGATGGACAAAATATATAGGTGTGCTGAGATGGATACGTTGACGATTGAACTTAAAGGACAAAATAACTCAGAATATTATGAAATATTATGGACTAAATTGTACAATTAGACTAAGAAAAAAAGGAAGACTGAGACAAGACTATGTAAATACAAGAAACACTGTGTATTATCAAATAATAACAATGTATGAAATTGAAATCTGTACTAAAATGGTATGGTGTTTAAAGATTAAAAAAACTATATGTGTTTCTATATAAATTGAAAATAAATAATAATTAGATGGAAAGATGAGAACTTGAAAGATGTTATTACTATGTATGTTCAAGAAGATTATTGACATTAGAATGCAACACTGAGATATTGAATAACTACTTTATAATCAAGTAATTTATATTGGGATTATATCAGTTTAAATAATGTAACAATTGGCTGTTATTTCATTAACATGAACCATGTATTGATGTTGTTATATGTTTAAAAATAGAAACCTAATAAACTTTGGGTGGTGGGGGGAGGACTAACAGGAAGGGAATGTGCAATAGACATTGTTGACAAAGGATAAAAGAACAAATTGTATAGAACTTTCTTTGAAGGCTCCATTTTCCAAACCTTACACCTGTGCCATGAAATTCTCATTTCCAGCCCTCACACTCAAGAACAGGAACTGTGTAAGTTGTTATAAATTAGTGAAGGTGTGTTTGTTTGTTTTTGTTTTCAAACTTTGAAATCAATAAAACTTCATTGTTGCTGAATCTCAGCATACTGTATAATGTTTCTCTCAGCATAGGTTTAGGTTATGATTCTGAAGATGTCTCAACATCAGAGAGAATTCTATGATGTCAATGGACTGCTCAGGGTGATATTTCTTTGTAACAATTAGTCAATGGGAATAAAGGCTAAATGGATTGAACAAAAATGATAACTTCAAATATATGATGATAAGAGTTTTACCTGGTGAACATTGTTCGGAAAAGATTTTTGAGATGACCATGGAGAGTTTGAAAGGGCTAAAGCTATCTCAAGAAAAAAAGTTTTAAAAGAAAACAAAAAAATGGTCAAAATTATAATCTATTTTTGGTACTGTGTATAAATCTGATTAATGCTCTTCAAAAAGTCTAGTATAAACCCCCAAGAGACTAAGAAAAGACTAAGATGGTGAAAGACTTATAGCAAGTCAGCTAAAAGAAAAGGATATAATACCAGAAACCTTATAATGGTATAGAAAGAAAAAAAAGACATGCTAGAGATTCCAAAATGTTTATTTAAAACATTTTAAATATTTATGGTTGTTGTTTTTGTTGTTGTTTTATTAACAAAAATAAGTAATACACAGCAAATGAGATTGATGTGCTGGATTTCGTAACACAATGTCACAAGTCGAACACTTCTCAAGTGTCTAGGACTGTGTGATGTATTTTCGTATGATTCACACAGATCCAAGTATGGTGGCCTTTTGCAACTGACAGATTGTGATTTTGTCAATGTTTATTGTTTTCAAATGCTGGCTGAGGTCTTTAGACACAATGCACTGATATGGAACCACCTGTACTGGTTTATGCCAGAGCCGTTGTAGTTTGATTTTAAGATCATGATAATCGGCTAAGTTTTTTAAAAAATTATTATTATTATTATTATTATTATTATTATTATTATTATCATCATCATCATCATCATCAATTTTATTTTATTTATTCAAACAATTTACATGAACACTCATATTATGAACCTGGGCGGTTCACAAAATGATAAAAACATAAACAAAAGAACCAAACTAAAACAATCACAGTAAAAATGAATGACACACATTTTGTTTTAGGAATGTATTTTTTTATGATATTTGTAATATACAGCAGAGGCCACTAAAGTGGATGACTTTGCAATGGCATTAAACCAAGTACAAATTAATTAAGTTCTATTGAACTATTCAGCTTGTTGTACATAGAAAAAAGTGTCCTATTTTAATGTCAACTTGAAACTCTTCCAAGGACATTACATGAATCCCTTTGATGTCATCTACCCACCATATCCACTGTCTTCCTTTTCTATTTATCTCAATCTTGCCAAACATAATCATTTTTCTCCTAGTCCAGCATCTGTTAACATCATATGTTCAGAATAAATGGCATTCTGCTTGCTAATAATTACTCAAGAGAGCAATCAGCCTTTATTTCATTCAAGATTGATTGTTTCTTCTTGTAGTACTCCCAAAATACTTTTGAAATCCATCAAGGTGTTTATCTTCCAAAAGGTAGATCTTTTATTTCTTGCTCTTTGTGGCTATCAAACTTTATAGGATTATGTTATGAATGTCTGGAAAGACAGCTGCTTTACCTATTCTGATCCTTGTTCTCATTCAAACATTTTCACGATATGTTTCTCATCCCCCACCCTTCTGTTATTAATATCCTCCCTATTTCTTCAGTACATGGATTGTCTTCATATATCATTGAGCTTCAAACGAATAAAATTTAAAATAAAATAAAATAAAATAAAGCTAACTTCAGTGTGATGATTCACTACTCTGCATATTTATTTGTAATTTGATTTGGGCATATACACCAATCTTGTTATCTCCTTAGGTCCCTAATTATTTTCTACATTTGCTGCAATAGGGTTGTAAGTGGTGCCACCTTTCCTGCAGTCTTTCTTTCTTTCTTTCTTTCTTTCTTTCTTTCTTTCTTTCTTTCTTTCTTTCTTTCTTTCTTTCGCTAAATATATATTTTTCCTCCATCAGTAGCATATGTAATAAGTCATGATGATATCAAAAAAGAACACATAACAACAACAACAACAACAACAATAATAATAATAATAATAGTTTATTAGATTTGTATGCCGCCCCTCTCCGTAGACTCCGTACATATCATGATGTAATTATGAAAATAATTCAATCATGCAATGATGGGTGACACAAGTATGCAACCTTCATTATTTGCCTGTAGAAGTTGTGCTTCATATGCCATCATATCTCCTCATCTTCCCTCACCCTCTGGATAATCTTGGGCTCAAATATTTCTACCATTCTGTTTTTTGAAGGGCTTCCATTCCCCTTTTCTATCCTGTTTGAATTATTTATATTAAGCAGAGATTTTCCGTAATTACCTTTTAATAGACTGAAATTTGCTATAAATTTTCCTGTGGTTTCTCTAATCTTAAAAATCTTTCTCTTTTCTATTTTGTTTCTTCTGTCTAAATGCAGGATAAACAATGTCTTAAACGAAACACCAGCTTTGATTTAGCACTGCTAAATTCTCAGCAGGTATGCAATTCAACCAGTTTAAATGTTTATGACATTTAATTTAAAACCAGGCTCATGATGAATCCCTACCTGTCTAGAGCAGGCCATGTGCAATGTTAGATTGTAGACTTATGAGACAAAACCTTACAAAAAATTCAGCCTATCATTCAATCGATTAGTCTTCTGTTCAATTCTTGATATAATTTTGTTTCAATGTAAACAATTTCTGAAAACCAAGAAACTCTTGTTTGGTTCCTTAGTTAGAAACAGAATATTACTGTTGAATCAATCTTACTAAGTTAATTGGTTCAATTGTAATATTCTGTTTCCATCTAGCAGAGACAAAACAACAATTACTTGTTTTTCTCTGATGAAGGACAATAGTTAATTTATTTCAAAAATAACAATTTTGTGTGAATCCCCACATAAACAGAGAAAGGTTCACAACATTCAATATATCACAATCAATACAATGGATGAAACATATTAAAACAATTAAAATGCAGCAGAATCAAAACCAAGATTAAAGTCAAAACCATTTATCCTCACAGGCAGCGATGGGCTATGAGCCAGAATGCTAAATTGCGCTTGTGGGTGTGGCTTGGTGGGTGTGGCTTGATGGGTGTTTAAAATATCCATTCCCTCCTCACTCCAGGGGAAGGTTACTGAAAGATCCCCCTTTCCTCCCAATAAGCTAGGACTTGAGCAGAGAATAGATGGGGGTGGGGCCAGTCAGAGGTGTTGTTTGCTGATTCTCTGAACTACTCAAAATCTCTGCTACCAGTTCTTCAGAACTGGTCAGAACTTGCTAAAACCCACCTCTGTGCCACAGACTAGACTAGATTAGACTAGAATTCTTTATTGGCCAATTCCTTGGGCACACAAGAAATTTGTCATTGGTGCATATGCTCTCAGTGTACATAAAAGAAAATATACATTTTTCAAGAATCATGAGGTTCAATATTTAATGATTGTCATAGGGTACAAATAAGCAATCAGAAAAATCAATACTAATATAAATCATGAGGATACAAGCAACAAGTTGCATTCATACAGTCATAAGTGGGAGGAGATGGATGATAGGATGAATAGTAATAATGTAATACAGCCTTAGTGAATAGTTTGACAGTGGTGAGGGAATTATTTGTTTAACTGAGTGATGATGTTCAGGAAAAAAACTGTTCTTGTGCCTAGCCGTCTTGGATGTAAGTTGTTCCATGTAAAACTGCTTTTGGCAATTGACTGATCGTGACTTGTAGATGGGAGGTGCTGCAGTTATTTTGGGGTTGCATGCAAAGTGCCTATTACTATTGGTATTATCTTGGCTTACTTTTGTCATAGTGGTTCTACTTCTATTTGCAGGTATTTGTATTTTGTGAAACACTCCCTTCCCCCAGTTTTTTCTCTTCTATTTGTTGTTTTTACTAAATGCCATCACTCTGCTAAACAAATAATTCCCCCAACACTGTCAAACTATTTATTAAGTCTGCACTACTATTAATCTTATCATCATTACCATTCCCATCACCCATCTCCTTCCACAAATGACTGTATGACTATAACTTTGTTGCTTGTATCCTTACAATATATATTGAATGGTTCCTAATATGATTGCATTGCTTATTTGTACCTGGTCTATCATTAGGTGTTGTACCTAATGATTCTTTATGAACCTATCTTTTCTTTTATGTATACTGAGGGCATATGCACCAAGACAAATTCCTTGTGTGTCCAATCACACTTGGCCAATAAAAAATCTGTTCTGTTCTGTTCTACTCTGAAATAAATGAGCCGTGGGCACTTGAATGGTTAACGTTTCATTTCCCTAAGTTCGGAAATAATATTGTATCTCCAGCTGCTACTAAATATCTGGCGCAAACAGTAAGCGGCACTTGGGTTACAATATTTATACCTTTTGTTCCCGCCAAAATGCAAATGATGGTCAAACAAATATCCCACTCAAACGGAGCAACCAATCAATTCAAAGCATTCAAATTCAAACTATTTACACTCAGCTATTGAATATTCAACATACTCTACTCTACACTACTCTACTCTATTCTAGAATAATGGTTCATATTAGTGACAGATTCTGACACTCTAAAGTAGGTGTAGATCTTTTTTCTTTTTTTCCCCTGGCAGATATGTTTCTTTAGGCCAGTGTTTTTCAACCAGTGTGCCGCAGCACACTAGTGTGCCGTGAGACATGGTCAGGTGTGCCGTGGGGAAATTAAACACGGGTCCCCAAACTAAGGCCCATGGGCTGGATACAGCCCATGGAGGCCATTTATCTGGCCTACTGCCAGCCGGCTCCATCTGAACATAAACATTCTCCTCACAATCCATCCAGCTATCAGTGACAGGAAGAGTGGAGGCACAGGGAACGCTCACTGGCCAATCACCTTCTGACCACTAGCGATGAACCAATAGCAGGCCACCTCTCATCCACACCCAGGAAGGTCCCCGCTCGGGCTGCCGCGCACTTATCATTGTGTGGACGTGGTGAGTAGTTGAAGCTGCTACTTCTCCCTGTGGTCCCGATTTCTAATCCTGGTCAGGACTGGAGGTAAATGTTGCCACCACTAGATGAAGCCTCAGCTTCAGCTGGTTATGTCTATCCTGATGGTTTATATAGATATTTGACCTTTTTCTTTTTATAAGAGGCTCCCACAAAGGGTGATATACTATATTATTAACTTTATGGTGGTGTGCCCCAGGATTTTGTAAATGTAAAAGATGTGCCATGGCTCAAAAAAAGGTTGAAAATCACTGCTTTAGGCCATCTATTGAGAAGCCATTTTTAAACTTTTTTTTAAGTGGACAGAATTAATGTAATAAAATATTTGATTTTCTAGACATCTGTCCAGATCATAATGTAGGTGTTATATGCAACTTTTACTTCTATTACAGTTAAAACTGCAATTGGCATTTAAGATATAGTACTTACTCTTTTGTTTATATTTATTAAGAGAGGTTTCTTCTTTCTTAACGCTTTAACCCTGCTGTTCTGTTTAGAAAAAATCCCTAATCTTATGTTCCCGGGTCTATTTGACCCGGACTGCAAATTAATCATTTTAGGTACTTATATTTGGTCTTTTTGAAAGCTTTTTTCACCTGGAAACAAGTTTGAACATTTCTGCACACAATGGAATGAAAATTGAACTGAAAAAAATTAATCCTTATTGGTTTATTTTGCACATAAATGTGCCTCCCCCCCGTTTTTGTGAAATGTTTTTCAATTTATGGATAGTTTTGCTTGCAAAATGCATTCTATTTTACTGAAGTTGGTGTGAGATTGGTAGCTTGAACATTTCTGAATATAAGAAAAATATAAAGGAACTGAAAAAAATGATTCTTACTGGTTTTTTAACATCAGAAATAAGCCCCCCCCTCAGCTGCTTGCAAGCAAAACTATCCATAAATTGAAAAACATTTCACAAAAACGGGGGGAGACACATTTATGTGCAAAATAAACCAATAAGGATTAATTTTTTCAGTTCAATTTTCATTCCATTGTGTGCAGAAATGTTCAAACTTGTTTCCAGGTGAAAAAAGCTTTCAAAAAGACCAAACATAAGCACTGCAAATGAAGAGTTTTCGGTCTGGGTCAGGGTGACCCGGGAACAGAAGATTTGTAACTTTTTTTGCCCAGCAAAAACTAAGTCCCCCACCCCCCAAAAAAAATTCTCATAGAGAGAACCCCTGAAATGATGAACAGTCATGAAATTTCAAGTTTCAGATATGCAGGGAAAATTTTTTACAGGGACTCAAACTTGGCTTCGGGTCACATACGACCCGAACAGAACAGCAGTATTTTGCCTCCCTTATAATTTGGGATTACAATAAAATATGTAATAATTTTGTCTATTTATTGAGATTCTTGACTAATACCTTTTTCAGCAATATTAATAAAAATCTTAGGATATAAGCAACAAGTTACAGTCATACAGTCAACATGGGAGGAAATGGGTGATAGGAATGATGAGAAAAACTAGTAGAATAGAAGTGCAGATTTAGTAGAAAGTCTGACAGTGTTGAGGGAATTATTTGTTTAGTAGAGTGATGCCGTTCGGAAAAAAACTGTTCTTGTGTCTAGTTGTCTTGGTGTGCAGTGCTCTGTAGCAACGTTTTGAGGGTAGGAGTTGAAACAATTTGTGTCCAGGATGTGAGGGGTCAGTAAATACAAAGTAACTCCAGTAAATATTTTATACTTACAGTTGATAGAAAAGAGCATAGTTCTTTAGTACATTTGTACGTCCTTTTATTTCTAAATGGTCATGCAATTCCACTCATATTTCCAATATTTCCATTTCTTATAAAATTATAATGTTTACATCTGCCTTAAAGTTCAGTTTGTTATTCTCAAGGATGTTTGTTCATCTTTGATAACAATTTTTTTCCAAGTAATAAGGTAAAAACCTGCAGTACTTTACTTGTTCTGAGATCAAAGGTTTCTTTTCAAGTAACCATCATGAGCTTTAGTAATCCACCATGCAAGTCTTGTTTTGCACAGTTTTTTTCCACACCTTGGGATCTTTCTAATTAGTTTCAAAAGGCTTCTTTAAATCAGCTTCACAAAGGTTTAACATTTAAACTTTTTAGGAACTATTGTAAAATCACTCCTTTGTTGTGTATTACAAAAAGTTACAAAAAAAAATCAATTAAAGTTTGTTGCAAAAATCAAAACCAGAAGCACACACAGATAACAGATTCAGCTGGATTCATTAACTTCTTTATAAACATAGTAACAGATGAATTTACAATACCATTAGCAGAGTTCTTCAACACAGCTAAAAGTCAACAAGCAGGAGAGTTAGTTTCATTTTAGCAGAGCGGACAAGCACAGAGAGTACAGAGAATGCAGAGTGGGCTGAGCCACACTCAGTTTTAAGCTTAAATTCCAGTTTCAATTCTCTGCACAGACTCAGAAGTGGTTGGCTCCCATTGACTAACTTAGTTGCTATGCCTATTCATTGGCTGACCTTGTTACCATTGACTCTCCCTGTTCATGAACATTTTAACAAAATCTTACAATATTGAAAAGATAGAATTTCCTTTAAATGGATTTAAAAGAATTTACCCAGCAACCTGTAGGCGTGTAGTTACAATGGTTTTGGTTTTTTTAATCATAAAGTGGCAATACAACAAAATAAGCTCCAAAGCAATTAAAAAAGATGAGATTTGGACAAGGCTTGATCCCATTAAGGCTACATTTACAGCTCAGAACATGGAAATCCCAATCCTAGATTATTGCAAGCAGATGCAAAAATGATGGTTTCTGCTTCAGGCTCATTAAAATCAGCTAACAGAAGTACATGAGGGCAATAACCAGATTTCTCTTTTCTTCCAGGGTGAATTTTGATAATCTGAATTTTATACACAGCTGCCTTTTTGCTTGAAATGACCCTTTAATCCCCATGCAAAGAAGCAAATGTGAGGATAAACTTGCCTCACATCACAGGAAGTCTTGCTTGAGAAAGATGGTGGCAATAAAAATTATTTTCATAAAACACAAATGTCCACTTTAGTATTTAATTTCATTTCCATTTTCACAATTTCATTTTTTTCCTTTACATTTCACTTTCCAATTGTGTGGGGGTCTGAAAATAAGTAACTTCTGTTTCAATCCTGGTATAGTCAATGGTCAGACTTCTCTGGGGGTTTCACCCAGCTCTGCTTGATCTGGTTTTAATAGGAATGGTTTGAGGATGGAACAAATTACCATGGAAATAGTGATAATCACTTTCTTCTTTGTTTGAATGTTCAAGTGAAGGTGAAATATGTTGGGATACTTCAAACTAAATTCCTACACTGAACAGAGAGTTTGACTTGATTTCCTGAGTAGCTATTTCACTAGAATTTTATGATGGTTAATTTTTATGATTATTTCATTTTCAGTAGGCTTCTGAACATCTGTTGCTAGGTAACACACAAGGAGGATAATATTGTATAGATGTCTTGTTTACTGGAACTAAATACTGGCCTGCATAGGCTTTTGATCTAACACAACACATCTCTTTGAATGCTTTACAAAAGAGAGGGGAGGGGACATTTAATCTAACAGAAATGAGAAAGGTGAACCCTAAAGTAAATTTTATTTATTTGATGAGCTATATATTGAACCATGGAACACAACAGCCTTACACATGTGAATGTGTTTAACATGTTAAACGTTGAATAAACCATGCCATCAGCTTTTATCCATTTCCACAAGCAGCAAGCACATATGAATCCACAGAATTAGAAAATTTTGGATCTGTATACAAGGTTTAGCCCCAACATACAAATCCAAGAGTATTGAAATATCATATTGCAAGTGCAAATGTGCCTTCGAAAACACAATTAGTAGTCAAAACTATTAGTAGCATTTTAAGTTGTGACAAGCCTTTTCATTATCAACACTTAAAAAAAAATCACTTCCTTGTTTGCACCCATAATCTTTTGACAACCCAAGCTAAGCTCAAATTAAAATTGCAGTCTCAAAACAGTTACTGTTTAACTATGCAGTGATAGCAATAACTTTTCACAAGTTTGAAAATACAGTTATATTTTATATGGATAAGCACTATTTCTCAACATAAATGCAATAGCTGTTGAGTTTAACTGGGACAAGTCTGTTGATTAAAAAAAGAAGTTCCAAATGAAGATACTTTTAACACAAATATAGGCAAAATGACATTGAAGATTGATGGTGGTCTGTGAAAGCAAGGAATAGGTAATTTCTTACATGCATTTCCTTCAATGTGTTCAACTCTTTCATGAGTCATAGGATATGCTATTGTATTTGTTGGTATGTATGACATTTAAAGAATGTACTTTGTATCTCCTAAAAAGACCCCATTTCATGGGGATGAAATTTTTTTTTCACACACATGAAATCTGTGTTTATCTTCCAAACCTGAAGTTAGAATGAGGCTAAATATTCTCCAGATTTTGGAAAGGTTTACCTTAATTTTAAAAATGTTCAATCTAGGTCCAGTCTGATATTCCTAGCATTTTATTGCCCCCCCCCCAATATTTACTATCCATTTATTAAAGATATATAAACTTTACATCACTAAATAGTTGTAGTATTTGGAGGAGGAGGTGAACAAAATTCATTGCAAGAGAAACCCAGCATGTTATATGATAGGTTAATGTTTTCACAACCCCAGGAGTTCTCACTGAAATGCTGGAAATAGAGGAGTGAATTATGCATGCAGGCATGTGTGTTTTCTTAAAAATTTAAGCTGATATTTTATGCCCATTTACCTAATCATTACTGTAAATGACCATAGCAAATTTAATTTTTCAATGAATAAAAATAGGATTATTCTGATATTTATCAAAAAAGAATATCTAGTGTTACAGAACAAGCCTTCAGTGGATGCCTTTTATGAGTTTATTGTGGTCAAAGTATTGGATCAGCACCAAAGAAACCCAGTTTTTAGTCTACTTTCAACCATGGAGGCTTATTGGGTGGTTGGACTAGATTATTCTCATTAAGATTAACTTACTTTACAGATTTCTTCTTTGGAGGAAAACTGAGAGGTCATGCATTATGTATACCCCCTGAGTTCATTCAATCAATATCTGGGAATTCTGACAGTTGTAGCACTTTTGCTACAGAATGGAATGATGAAATTAGATGTCATGTGTATGAAACGATTACCAGGTGTTCTTCGTTAGTATATAATGCAGATATGAACTAATTCTAGACACAATTCAAAGTGTTGGTCATGACCTTGAAAGCCCTACATGGCATTGGACCAGAGTACCTCCGGAACCGCCTGCTACCGCACAAATCCCAGCGACCGATTAGGTCCCACAGAGTTGGCCTTCTCCGGGTCCCGTCGACTAAACAATGTCGTCTGGCGGGCCCCAGGGGAAGAGCCTTCTCTGTGGCAGCCCCGGCCCTCTGGAATCAACTCCCCCCGGAGATTAGAACTGCTCCCACCCTCCTTGTCTTCCGTAAACTACTTAAGACCCACCTATACCACCGGGCATGGGGGATTTGAGACACCTTTCCCCCAGGTTTATTATAATTTATGTTTGGTATGTATGTGCTGTTTGGTTTTTAATTATGATAGGGTTTTTAGTTTTTTTAAAATATTAGATTTGTGCCAGTATAATATTGTTTTTATCGTTGTTGTGAGCCACCCTGAGTCTTCGGAGAGGGGCGGCATACAAATCTAATAAATTATTATTATTATTATTATTATTATTATTATTATTATTATTATTTCAATCCAAATGATTAAGATCGGTTAATGGTAACCCTTTGTTGATCTTGCTTAACTTCAGAAAAGCTATGTGGGGTCAGAGGTCATCCAGGCTGTTACTGGATGAGAATGCTTCATAAAAACTGTAAGCTAGACTAAAAAAAAAAGTATTCCAGCAAAGGACCATGATAAACCACTTTTGAACAAAGCATTCTGTGCAAACACAGAGGGTAAAAGAACCCAAATGGCAGTGTCCATGTGGGTGGGCAGAGCCTTGTGCTGCCATTATTACTATTATTATTATTATTATTATTATTATTATTATTATTATTATTATTATTATTATTTATTGGATTTATATGCCGCCCCTCTCCGAAAACTTGGGGCGGCTTTGTGATCAGCTCTCCAACTATTGACAGGCACAAGCAAACTAGAAGCATTTTCCCCCTGTATTACATGTCAAACAACCAAGCTATGTTCATTTAATCACATCATTCTCATTTCAAGGTAGACTTTTCATGAACAAAATAAGTCAAAGGAGAGCAGGATGTCCCTGCAGCAGCATATATTAATACACGGAAAAAAAAGTATAGCAAGCTGACTGGATCAAAACTGTAATGAACTTAGTTCTATCAGCCTGATTTGTGTGAACATTACACCATCAGGAGAGAACAACTGCAGTTAAATTATCTTAAAAGATTTACTGGAGGAAAGAAAGATCATCATCTTGAATTCCTAAGGCATTGCTTAAGTTTCCCATAGTTGCCTCTTACTCAATCATTATTGATAAGTTTGGAAGGAACAAAATGCTTCTTCAACAAAGTTCTTTCCTCTGTCTGTCTGAATATTTATGGTTCTGATTAAAAATAGTGACTGCTTCTAAAAACCCAGTGGGAATGTTATTAGAAGCTTGCCTAACAGTCTAAAAACTCAGTTATTGATTGAAAAACTAAAGTCTACAGATGTTTTCCAATCTGTTATTTTACACAGGAGAATAGTTAAGCCTAAAGAGAAACATTTGGATTCTAATCTCAGTGGGTTGTTCTTTTTTCAAGAATTCTTCCTCTCCCTCAGTCATTTCACCTTCATTTTCCTTCTGCATTGCAATTAATATTTACTTGAAAAAGATGGAATTCAACATTGCAATGAGCTGACATTTTGTCAATGTTATTTCTTTCCAGCAATTTTTATCAGAGGCTAAGAGGAACATGTTTTGAATATATTAATATTTAACTAAATATGATATGAATCTTTTAACAATTGAGTCATTCTTCATTGTGCTGGTGGGAGCATAGTAAGTAACATAGTGCTAATGATACAGAATAGCAAACCAGGAAATTTGGGTTTTTAAATCTCACCTCTACCCATGACCTTTTCTAGGCAAGCCACTTTCTTTTACTTCAATGATAACTTCCCCTCTAGCTACAGATTCCTAAAAGAAAAAAAATATGAAAAGTACTCAGGGAAATTTTGAATGTGGCCTTCAGCTATTCTACAACTAAGTAGATCAAGCTTTTGGGCCAAGTTTGCTTGTCACTGGAAACCTAACACTGGAATTAAAATAAGCCAACATATTGTAAAAGTGAAGAAACCAATATTGCTGAGCTCATCTTCAGCAAGAAAGTATGTTGTGATATTTACAACACATTAAACACAAATCATATTTCACAGAACTATCATTTTTGGTTTGCTTTACAAACATACACTTTTTACAACCATGCACACCTTTTACAAACTTCAAACTTGACAGCTTTAATACTAGTGGATTTCATCTCTCAGAATTCCTCCTCCAGCCATGCTAGATGGGGTAATTAGAAAGCAAAAGTAACCCCATTATTGGGGGGGAAAAGAGGCAATTTTTCACTTTTTTTTTTTTTTTTTGCAAAAATTGGCTGCGCAAAGGGTCTGGGAAGCCTGCAGGGAGCTCCTGGGTTCTGGGGATGGCAAAAATGTCCCAATTTTTGTGAAAAATGGGTTATTTTCCACCTTTTTTCACAACAATGGAGGCATTTTTTGCTTTACCACAGTCTCTAGGAGCTCTCTGCAGGCTCCCCAGACCCTTTGCCCATCCAATTTTTGTAAACAAAATGGGCAAAAACTGGCCTGTTTTTTTACAAAAAATAGGGGCATCTTTGCCATCCCCCAACACCCAGGAGCTCTCTGCAGGCGTGGGGGGGGGGCTTCAGGAGGTGGGAATTCAGGACAGCAAAAATGGCTGCATTTGTTATATAAGACGCACTGACATTTCCACCCTCTTTTAGGGAGGGGAAAGGTGCATCTTATACTCTGAAAAATATGGTAGTTGCAAAACAACTACAACAACAACTGATTGTTGCTACTCTTAAACGCTTGAAGTCAACAACCCTTCCTGATTGGTCAGTTTCCTTAACTGTGATAGCACTGTTACATTTGCAAATGTCTATAAATATTTTATTAGGTAAAATGTATTTATTCAGTAAGTGTGCTTAGTCACTAAGCAGTAGGAAAAATGACTATAAAGATTATAAGCAAGCACACATAAGAATTTATATGTTAAGAGTTATGGTAATATGATTCCGATATTTTCAAAATAATGCAGCACGTGTAAAATAGAATGGGATGGAAAATAAATATGGAAAAATTACAAATGAAATGAATGAAAACCCAATAAATTACATGAATAAAACCACAAGAAAGAAAGAAAGTTAAATATCAGTTAGTTAAAAACAATAATTTAAAATAAATGTCAATGTCTTCACAACAAGGCTTATATTTTTCATGTTAGTGGTGGGGATGGAATTTTTAAAGAGCACATAAAATTTTCTTAATTCTCCAATTCCCAAAATATTACTAATGTTATAGTAAAATGTAAACTGAAAAGTACATAGCCTTTGTTGTGGCTGGATCACAGCCAGCTCCTTTACTCACAGACTCTGAAGAGGAGGAACCCGGTCCCGTCTGTGCATCATAGGCCCGTGTGGCTGTCAGAGGAGTCAGATAGTAAGGGTGAGGAAGGGATGGAGATTGAGGGTCCTGCACTGAATATAGAACACCCAGCTAGGGCCTTGTCTGGGTCTGATAGGAAGGGGGAGATTGTGGATGCTATTTTAGAGGCATGGGTGAGAAGAATGCGTGGGAGACAAGAGCAGTTAAGCAGACATAGACTGAGGCCTTGAATACTGCTGTGTGCAGTGTGTAATCACAGAGTGTTTAAAAGGGGAGGAGACTGGGAGGTTTCCTTTTTAGGAAATCAACGTTTATAACTACAAGAGGGAAACAGCAAGTTCAGAGTTTCTCCCCCTCTCAAATATTGCTGCAGTCTTGAAAGAATATAGTTTTGAGAAATTTGTGAGTATTTCTGCTTCAGCCAAGCTAAAGACTTTAAGCTACAACTCTGTTTTGGGAACATCCCTTATCAGTTTTGCCGATCGCTTTGAATTTTGGCAGTCGAAGGACATTCTTTGCATTAATTTGTGGTGTTCAACAAGTTTGCTTGTACAGTAATACTACCATGTTTCCCCGAAAGTAAGACAGTGTCTTACTTTCTTTTTATCCCCAAAAGCCCCACTATGTCTTACTTTCAGGGTATGTCTTATATTGGAAACAAATTGTCGAATTTTTTGTTTTAACCATAAAATTAACATTTAGACACAGTGACGTATGGAGGGGGCGGCGCGGAAGTGGGCAGGAGGCGGCGCTCATTAAAATCAGAGGGAGGTGGCAGACACGGCGACATATGGAGAGGGGGACGGTGCAGGCGTGGGTAGGAGGCGGCACTCATTTGGATCAGACGGAGGCGGCAGACGCGGTGACGTATGGAGGGGGCGGCGCGGAAGTGGGCAGGAGGCGGCGCTCATTAAGATCAGAGGGAGGTGGCAGACGCGGCGACGTATGAAGAGGGGGACGGTGCGGACGTGGGCAGGAGGCGGCGCGCAGCTAGATGAGAGGGAGGCGGCAATACCCCCCGTGTTTCCCCGAAAGTAAGACATATGTCTTACTTTCGGGGTACGGCTTATATTAGCCGACCCCCCTGAAACCCCCGATATGTCTTACAATCGGGGGTGTCTTACTATCGGGGAAACAGGGTATTATACCTTCCAACTCTGTATCTGAGGATTAATTGGGATCTAATTGTTGGCTGATCATTGAGTCAGACAGAACAGTCTTAAAGGAGAATACAAAAAAATATTATTTATTAGATTTGTATGCCGCCCCTTTCCGTGACATGGGAAATGGATTGAATACAGATGCATATGCTGTGTGTATTTATAGATTTATCCATCAATAATGGTCATAGCATAAAAAGGAGATGAAAATTTCAGAGAAAATTTAAGGTAACAAATGGACCTGGAAAAGTGGTGGAATGCCGCTGGCGACTTACCGCCGGCGAGGGTTGCGGCGTGGGCCGGGGAAGGAGGCCACCATGTTGGGGCGGAGCCTGCGGCCCCCACGTCATCCCCGGGGGCCGCAGCTTGGCGTTTCGGTGCGTTGGTCACCCACTTGACCGGGCAGGAGGGAGGCAGCCCTATAAAAGGGGCTGCCTCGTGGCGCAGTGCCTCCTGCCCGCCGGCGTGGGACACTTGACCGGGCAGGAGGGAGGCAGCCCTATAAAAGGGGCTGCCTCGTGGCACAGTGCCTCCTGCCCGCCGGCGCGGGACATCTCTTGCCCCCGATCTCGCCGCAGGACGGACCGGTGAGGGGGGACCAGCGAGCCTTTTCTCCCCGACGGGAGGAAGGAGGAAGCGGAGGACGGTGCCCTTGTGACGCCCCTGGGATCGATGGCGATCACCGGGGGAAGCTCGGGTTTGCGGGGGGCGGCGGCATCCAGCACCCGGGAACATGCTATTCGCCGGGCACCCATCAGGATGGCTGCGTCGCCTCTCCTTCTTCGTTGCCGGCAGCGCGCAGGACGGCGCCGGCGGGGACTTGGGGGATTCGCTGTTTTTTGCCTGCTGGGTTTGCTTGCTTGGGAAGGGGGGAGGGGGTCGGATGGCTGCCGCGGGCCGGCGCCCCCCCAACTTTGTGTGTATGGCGGCAGGACACGCGTGGGCTGTGACAGCTTGCCGGATGGGTTGTTGTTTTCCGGGCCTCTGTGCCACCCGGGCAGGTGAGCCGGGGCTCTCGTGGCCCTGCGGGCTAAGCGCCTGGAGCGTTTCGGTGCGGGGAGGCCGGGGCGAACGCTAGGGAGTGGGCGACAGCAGCAGAGAGGCCGTTCGCCCTTCCTCCACGTGGCTGGACTTGCGCGGCGTGGGGGGGGTTTCTTGCCTCCCGCCGGCCCCTCCCCCATTAGCTCCAGACAGGCTGACGCTGATTGGGGCCCCGTTTCCCCTGGTGGAGAGGTTTACATGGTTGTTGCCTCTTGCCAGCATACATTAGTACACAGCGTTTGCGGTGAGCCACCCCGAGTCTTCGGAGAGGGGCGGCATACGAATTTAATAAATTATTATTATCATCATCATTATTATTATTATTATTATTATTATTATTATTATGTATAAAGCTGTTTTTAATGGTAGTGATTGGTAAGGCGAATAGTTCCAGCTGTGGGCAGAAGTTGTTTGGTTCGCTGAAACCCACAGGATTAATTTGGTAGAGACACAGCAGCCTGGATTGGGGGCGGGGGATTTATTAATTGGTCATAAAATTATAATTGGTTTGTCCCCCCTCCCCCTCATTTCGGGACAAAGGAGTAATTTATCGATTATAATGCCAATATTGAACTATTTATTCCCGATTAATTTTGCATATATATAATATGGCACCCAGTTATGGGATAAGATGCATTTCATTCTTGACTGATTTATTGAACAATGAATTATAAAAACAAATAATTAAAGTACTAATTATTATTAATCCACTAGAATCAGGAGGAACTTACACTGGTGATATGGATTAATACAGTGGTTGATGGATCTAATTCCTCCCCTTTTAGGAAGCTTCAGCTGATGAAGTGGTTGGATTAATTGAACCACTGGGTTCAGTTTTATTTAATATACTATTAATTCATTTTATTAGTTTAATACTAACGGTGGGTTTAGGGTATACCGAATGGGAGAAACAAGGCTCCTGCCTGCAAGCTAATGGTCTGGTATAGGCCAAAGGTTGGGTTTCTCGACTGGCTGGATGCATAAAGAGTCAATCAACGCTACAATGATATATATATTGTCGGTAGAGGGGGGTGACATGGAAAATTAATGAATTGTTATTATGATTATTATTACTATTATTATTAAAGATATATTTTATTTTAATTTTATGGGATTTATGAGCTAGACACCAGTAATTTGGCTGGACAGCAGCATTACTATGCCCTCATTGCAAGGAGGGGGATTGCCCATATGGCAGTTCCCACCTTTCCCCAGTTTAGGGCAAAGCCTAGAACACACACATACACACCCTGGCAGTAAGCAGCCTGGGCACAGTCGCTCACTGTAAAGGCTTACGTCTCTAGCAGAGTGGAGTGTATCTGTGAGCGCTGTCCGATTGGGTGCCTCGTGTGTTATCGTTGTCATTGTCATTCATTATTTTACGGTTTTATTGAAAGAGTGGTTGATCCTTGGGGACGAACGTACAGCAGACAGGGGCAGGGGATCTGCAGTGGCTGAAGTTGAACGTGCCTGGGATGAACATATCCATTGCGGGATGGTGTACGGGTAGTAGTGTGGGGCAGACTGGATGGACTTTGGGGTCTTTTTTACTGCCATCAATCTTCTATGTTTCTATCATTGGCCAATTTGGCCGGGGCACGTGGTCCATACGAGGTACTTGTTGGCCTTATTACATAGGGAGGTAGTAAAATTGGCGATGGCCATTTAGGCAACGGGGGCCAATAATTCGGGATTCCTTGAACCTGTTGTATGCTATGGCAGTTCCATTCAGGACAAGAACCATAAGGAGAACCAGGTATTGGTAAGGGAGACATTATGCCAGGGAAGCATTTTCTTCCCTTATACGATGTTTTAAGGGTAAGGCATTAATACTGCCCTCGACAATGGGGGGTAGATCTTCACCACTATAGGCATGACTGTTGGTGGCTCCTCCCTACTAATGTTCTGAATTTGGCCACATTTCCAAATGTCAGTTTGTACTGAGGGCCATAACAGTACGGGTGCAGTTGGTAGCAGGCCTTTTTCTGTACCAACTAAACTGGGAGATTATGGAAGCTCGCAGCTGGCAACTGACTGCGGGTTACTCACGAATCCAATGTGAGAGAAAAAACCTCGGACAAGAAACTTGACTCTTTGGTGAGGCAACCTGGATTTTCTCTCTGGTGAAGCAACCTAGATTAAATCCAGGATGACCCTTTTATTGAAAGCAAACAAAGAAAGGCAGGCTTCTGTGATGCTACATTTCACATGGGTCTGTTACACCAATTCAAACTTATAACGTATTAAGCGTACAAAATATAACCAATAAAAATCACATAACTTGTGCTACATTTCAAGGTGCTGATTCATGAGAAAAATAAAGCAAGAGCGAGAGAAGGGCCCCATCAGCCCACCTCATGATATATAATGTTGCACTTTCCTTAGGCTAGCAGCAAGGAAAGCAAGATAAGAGTGCAGGGAAGGAGAATGTTGCTAGAGAAACTGGGTCATCATACGTGTCATGCTCAAGGTCTATGCTTTTCGCACGCACATTCCAAGACACTAGTTCCCGCGTTCCCACATCTCCCCTGTTTTTATTTTTTAAAAGATAGACTCTTTCTCCTCGCTGGGCAAAGAGAAAGGTTGCTTCTTTGATATAGCTTCCAGCTGATGCAAATGGGCCTCTAAGTCCAGAAGGGGTTTAATTTCCCGAGTGAGAATGACCTTCCTATTAGAGGGCAGAAGACTTTTAAAGATTTGTAGTAATGATGGAATGCATTGAATACAGCAGCAAAGTGTTACAAGAACTATTACCACAACAATCACAGCAGTTAGGATAATACGTAGCCAAGAGCCATCCGGAAGCCAGGACCAAAGGGCATCCCACCAGGCAGGTAACACATCCTCTCGAATGTGAGATGCAAGGTCCTTTAAGTTGTCCAATTGCTTTTTTATCAAATGTGAGTTGTCTGAGATGTTAAAGCAACACATGTTTTTTACAGACTCACATCCTAGATGATGTAACAATAACAAAAAGTCTATAGCAGCTCTATTCTCCAAAATTGCATGTCGGAGCTCTATTTGTTCTTGTGTTAAGGCAGCAATGGCTATTGATGTAGCATTAATGGTTTTTGCTAAAGAACAGGCAATGCGATGCGCTGTTCGTTGGTTGCCTGCGGCCAAACCAGGTACCCCCACTAGGGATACCGAAAGTGAAACATACTCAGCTTTGCTCAAAAGTTTTATCTCATCATTGCATGAAGCGTCAAGGGGTAGCAAAATAGCAAAACTAACAAACAATTCAATAAGCACACAAGGATAAAAAAAAAGTGATGATTAGGTGTTTTTTGATGAAGCAATTAATATCCCCTGGGAGATTCTTCACGTTCTTCGTAAGGCAGTGGTTGTGGGTGCCCCTGCCCAGTCTCCAGGTCAGGCAGGGGGTCAGCCAGTTGTTGGAGTGCTGTCATCTCTGGAGGTTCCCCCAGGAAGGGGAGGTGTGTGTGAATGTCCATGTCCCCCTTTTGTGTCTGCATGTTTAGGAAGATATGGTCTTACGTGTCTTCCTGGTACCCACAGCACCCGATCGTCAAGCTGTACTGCAGCGTAGCCTCGTCCCCAGGTGATAAGATCTGCTGGGCCTCTCCAAGTGAGATCCGGTAGCTGACGATAATAGACCAAAGGCCTGGGGGAGGAAACTGGAACTGTGAAAAAATGACGAGTCGCAGCAGAGGATGAAGGAGTGCCAGTTAGATTAAGAAAGTTTAAAGTATATAAACAAAGATTAAGAGTGTTTTGCACCGCTGGGAGGTTAGGGGCGGTTTTCCCCTTCATCTGATCGTATCTGTCCAGGGCACGCTTTAGCGTTAAATGAGCCCTCTCTGCGAGAGATTGGCCCTGGCTGTTGTAAGGAATCCCGAATTTATGCACAATGTCCCACTGGTTACAGAAGGCAGCAAAGGCCGCACTCGTGTAAGCAGGTGCATTATCAGTTTTCAGTTCTTTTGGACGTCCCAACGATGCAAAGGTGCGAATACAGTGATTTATAACATATCTTGTGGCTTCACCTCTTTGTGGAGTAGCCATAATGTAGCCTGAGTATGTATCAATGGAAACATGAAGATATTTCCAAGAAGCAAAGGGAGGATATTGTGTTACATCCATTTGCCAAATCTGGCAGCATTCCGTACCTCTAGGGTTGACCCCCATAGGTATGGAGTTCGCTTGTTGGCTACAGGTGGGACATTGCTGAATAATAGCAGATGCTTCATTTGCTGTTATGCCAAATTGTTTCATGAGTGCCTTTTTATTCTGGTGAAAATAAGAATGACTTTCCCAAGGAGTCGGGGCTGAAACAACAGCCATGAGGGAGACGGAGGCAGTTGCTGCTGAAGCTGCAGCGTCTGCTACATTGTTTCCTTCTTGCAAAAATCCAGGAAAGGGTTGATGACTCCTAATATGGGAAACAAAAAATAAACACTTTCGTGCCATGATTAATTTTTGCAAGGACAAAAACAAAGACAAAAGGTTTGCATCCAATGATGGTGACAGATAGGAATCAAAAATGGAAGAAACAATTTGAGTGACATACAAACTGTCAAAAATCAAATTAAAAGGTTCCTTAGAAAAAATTGTAAATGCCAAAATAGATGCAGCCAATTCAGCCCTCTGAGCAGAGGTCTGAGGGGGAGTAATTTTTGTTGACCACTTACCCTCGTGCAGCCAGGCACATGCCCCATAAGTCTTGCTACCATCTGCAAATACAGTGACAGCGTCAGAAATGGGAGCAGGGGACAGTGGGGAGCGCCATTGAAAAGGGACTGTCCTTACAAGTGACAGTCTTGGGTCAGGGGGCGCATGACAAGAAACCTCCCCAGGCCAATCAGCCAGTGCGAACTGAAGATGATCAGAGTTCACAAACAAAGGATCCCATACTGATAAAGAAAAGGGTATATACAACACAGAAGGTTCAATTCCAGCCAACAATTTTGCTCTGTGCCGGCATTTGACAATGAGTGTAGCAAAAAGATGAAGCTTCTGAGAGACAGTGGTGCGTTGGGTATGAGAAAGATGAATCCATTCCAGAATTAATAATTTTGAGGACTTTTGTGCAAGAACTGCAGTGGGGAGACCCACAGTGTTTAATAAAATCATGACAAGAGGAAGATTGGCTTCCATCCTGTCCACCCACATGTGCTGTAGAGCAGCATTGACTTGTTGCAAGGCTTCTAAATGAATGGCAGTTAATTGAATGAGATCATGGGGTGCTGAACCCAAAGTAAGTGCAGAAAATAAAGGAGCCAATTGAGAGGTGGTAAGTCCCACATAGGGACGCGCCCAATTTATGGATCCCAAATATTGTTGCAATTTAACCAAAGTAGTGGGTGAAGTTAATTTCAAACAAGGTAACTCAGAAGAAGCATGAGAAGCAAGCAATTTGTGACCCAAATAAGAAAAAGGTTCAGATTTTTGTATTTTTTCTGGAGCTATGTGCAAACCATGTTGATGTAATATGGCTGTTAATTCTTTTAAGGTTTGCTGTACTAGGACAGTCAACAAACACAAATAACAAAAATGCCTTTTTAAATGCAGGATTAGTGCAAAATCTCACCCCCACATGTTAACATGCAAAGGCAAAACAACAGGTTTAATGTAAACAAGTAATAGCAAAGCAGGAGGGAAAAAAACAGCTTCTACAATCTTGCTAGCTACAAACAGAACAGAGACCAAAGAAGGCTCATATGACATAACAAATACAATCTTTGGAGCGGGGCTGGCTGCGTGCCCCCCCTCCTCTAGTTTCCCAAATGAGGAGAAGGATTCACACGACACTGATTAGCCCAATGAAAACCCTTTTTGCACCGGGGACATACAGTTTTTGGCTTGCTCATTTTTAAAGTGCCTTTAGCAGCACCTCCCCCCGGGGGCTCTGCATTGAGATTTCCCCACATTTTGCAGTGCCAATGCAAGTGTTTCCATATTATAAACAATAGTTCCAACTATATGACACACTTAAATATAATCAGCCAAACCCACATCACATTAAGCAAAGGTTAAATTATGCATTTGCAACAGTTTCAATAAGACCTGAGACATAATGATTAGTGATTCCACACAAAACATATTGGACAAAATGAATAAAATAAATAAACAAAATAAAACTACTGCTTACTTAAAATCTCTACTTAGTTTCATAGGAAACGGCTCAATGTTAGTAATTCTCTAAAACACAGAAAAACAATAACTATATTCATCCACCAGCAGCTCCCCCCTTTCTTTTGCCTGTTGGAAACCTTGTCTCACTTGTTTTTCCCTTCGGAACAGAGGCTATCAGGGAGCTTTCAGCAACAGGGGGCAATTTAGAATCAGATTTATAGTCAGATTGATAAGGTGGCAGAGTGTCCGAAACCCTGTTCAGTGCACTGTCGTGAGACTGAAGACAGTCCATGACCACCCTCCAAGTCAACAATACCTCATGAAGGTATGTTCCCAATTTAGCCCAAACAAGAGATTTAAGAGAGCCTTTCTCAGGATAAGCAGGACAGTTTTTATAAATATATTTGAGAAGGCTTTTGAGGTCAGTTTTAGAGGGACTATACGAATTTTTCCCATTAGGTTTTAAAATTATTGAAGCCTTGACTAGTTGTCTAAGTATCTGAAGGTGCGCGACCTGGGGCTCAGAAAACTCTGCCCCCATACTCACATAAGGGTACTTCGTGCTCTGACGACCGGCCCTGGTTCGAGGAGCTTTCCTGCTCTGATGAGTACGGAGGTGTCAAGGAACGCAGTCAGTTGGGGTAGACCACAATGCAATTAATCACGTCGTAGGTCACCAGTTATGGAAGCTCGCAGCTGGCAACTGACTGCGGGTTACTCACGAATCCAATGTGAGAGAAAAAACCTCGGACAAGAAACTTGACTCTTTGGTGAGGCAACCTGGATTTTCTCTCTGGTGAAGCAACCTAGATTAAATCCAGGATGACCCTTTTATTGAAATCAAACAAAGAAAGGCAGGCTTCTGTGATGCTACATTTCACATGGGTCTGTTACACCAATTCAAACTTATAACGTATTAAGCGTACAAAATATAACCAATAAAAATCACATAACTTGTGCTACATTTCAAGGTGCTGATTCATGAGAAAAATAAAGCAAGAGCGAGAGAAGGGCCCCATCAGCCCACCTCATGATATATAATGTTGCACTTTTCTTAGGCTAGCAGCAAGGAAAGCAAGATAAGAGTGCAGGGAAGGAGAATGTTGCTAGAGAAACTGGGTCATCATACGTGTCATGCTCAAGGTCTATGCTTTTCGCACGCACATTCCAAGACACTAGTTCCCGCGTTCCCACAGGAGATACTATTAATGTCATGACTACAGCCTGCGGACCCCCGGGTCATTACCATGCTGAAGTTTGGAAATCTCCTACTCTCTGGTTAATCCACTCAGGAGTACGCAATGAGGAACCAGTTTGTGGGGGCAATAGCCTGGCTCTGCGTGAAAAGTGCTGTGGCCGACATGTTGTGACCCGCCATGGGTCTAGGGAAAAGGGCGGCATGACAATTGCATAAATGAATAAATAAATATATTAGTCAGTTTATCGCAGCCCCTTTCGTTGTTCAGAGAACTGGTGTAGTCATTTCCTGGAATGGGGGGCTTGCACGAACGCTAGGTTTTGCGGTCATCTGAATCAAATTCACGCTTGAGTTGATGTTACCTTGAGATGAGTTATTAAGCATTATACTAATTGTTTCAGGGACGGGTAGTTTATAAAGGGCTATTATTGTAAGCTATATCGACGTTGGGGGTGTCAGGATGTTACCATTAAGATTATGGTTATATTGATCTAAGTCATGTTGGTCAAGCTAATTCATGCGATAACGGTAAAGAAGGCATTTGCATGGGCCTTTGCTTATCTGCATAAATTTCTCGCAACTATTCTACTCCCTGGGCGAGCGAGCAGGGCCACGGAGCATATTGGCTCATCTCCCAGGCATCTTAAGGCTGGAAGGGGAGTATTGTGACTTCCTGAGAGGAATACAGGAGCATGGGTCTGCGACTGAGGCACAGCTGGTCCAGTGGCGGGGAAGCGAGACAGCAACAGGAGGCCCAGTCTGTTACCAGGGAGTATAGGCGCATGGGTAGGTGGTCGGCAGCCACATGGCATAGGCTGGGGCGCAGGGTATCCAGAATGGTGGGCGGCGCCATCGCTCAAGCAAAGGAGTGCAGTTGGGACCACACGGTTACATGCCATCGGATAGGGGCAACTGGGGGGGCTTAGCTCTCCTAACAAAATACCCCGGGGGCTAACTATTTGAGGACAGGGGGAATGATCTGGGGATGGTCCAAGGAAAGGCCGCAGATGGGGGGGAGAAATCAGTACGCCGCTGTACCTTACCCAGTCTCAGGGGCAGCGGGCATTGGATGGGACCCAGATTCTCCCCCAACGAGGCGAGGCCGTTTCATACGACAGCCAAAAAATGGCCTTTGGGACATGTTAGGTATGCAAGGTGCTGTCATGGTCGCATAGTAGTGGATCATGTACAGTTCACTGGGCCAGCAAACCGAGGTTAATTTGGGGGTTGCGGCAGCTGCGTTGGTTGCGCTCGGAGTCCCCAGTAGCGCAGATGGTTGATTGATCACCGGCCAGGCGCATCAAACAGGACATAGGCCTGGGTGTGATGGACTGAGTCCCGGTAAAGCGAGGAACCCAGGGAAGGGTGCCCTTTGTAGCATATGACGGGCCTCCACTGAGCAAATGACAGCTAGGGACTGTTACCGGAGGATTAGCAGGATATCGGGTGGTATTCCCTCAGCAATACTGATTGCGGTTTCCAACAAGTTCTCAGCAAAGTAACGAATTCGGTGGCAGATTGAAGTCAGTGGGTTTTCATGGCGTAGATTCGAGCACCTGCGTACAAGCGTTTTTGGGAGCGGGTGGCTAACTCTGTCTTGTTATTCTTATCGTTTCTCTAGGTCCTGGCCCTGCTCCACTTTATTACGTGCAAAGTGCGAAGGAGCTGCCCCTTCTGTTGCCCACAGTAGCGAACTGCGGCCACAGCGTGGCATGTCGGCTGGATGTACAGCTGCAACATTATCTTCAGGAATGTGGAGGTTGCTGAGTCACTGGGGCTTCAGTGGAAGGGATTGAGCTCGGAGGTCTCCGTTTGAGACGGGCCTCTTCCGTTGGGAAAGTGGGGAGCGGTGAGGGGCTGGACCCAGATTGTTTTGTGTGGCACACTGGTGGCAACCACCTGTTGCCGGTGAAGTGGGAAAGGTGGCCTGACACACGCGTGTTGTGGTACCATATTTTACCATGGAGGTGCTGGAGGTATGCCAAGAACCCAGGGCGGTGGAGGATGCCAGGTAGAGAGTTAACAGAGTAGCGAAGGAATGGGTACTCCAGACGGAGGGTGGAGGGATAGATCACCCCAACATTAGAGCATCCCAGTTAGCTTTATTCAGAGGGGAGGGGGTACATTTGACAGACGAGGGGAAGGACAAATTCATAGCGGACCTGCAGAGGTGCCTGCACATTCATGTGGAGGGGGGGGAGCAGGGGGAATAAATTTATAATTTCACCCCCTGCTGTGGCCGATAGGGGGCGGAAATGGGCGTAAGCAGCAACTGTGTGATCTCCTTTAGGGGCACCTCTACTGAGGTGAGGGGCGATCTCCTTCTCGGATTACAGGGCTCGACCGGCTTGGGTTCGGGGAGGGGGTCGCTCCTGTGGCTCGCTGCCTGGAGCATATCAGAGACCAGTGGCGAGCCATCCCACACGCCGTGGGGGCGTGGCATTGGGCAGGGGGCAGGTGTAATTTTACCTGACCCTGCACCCAGGCAAGGAGCTTTCGCCCTAGAGTTGCTCAGTTGAGCTTGTTGGAAAGTTAACTCCACCCCCATTTTATTTATGCACCTTTGCAGGTCACGTGGTTTAATTGGTTAAATAGTTAATTTGAGTTTGGTTTAATAAAAGTGACCCTATTTATACCCACTCCTTTGTGTCCGACTGTTACTCCGCCTGCGCCGCAATGCCGCTGGCGACTTACCGCCGGCGAGGGTTGCAGCATGGGCCGGGGAAGGAGGCCGCCATGTTGGGGCGGAGCCTGCGGCCCCCACGTCATCCCCGGGGGCCGCAGCATGGCGTTTGGGTGCGTTGGTCACCCACTTGACCAGGCAGGAGGGAGGCAGCCCTATAAAAGGGGCTGCCTCGTGGCGCAGTGCCTCCTGCCCGCCGGCGCGGGACACCCGCCCACCCTCCCTCTGTTACAGGGTGCATATGATGGGTCGCCCTCGGTGGGGCCGAGTAGGAATTTTTTGCAACCACAGTAAATTGGCCGAGCTGTGGTTGTTTTTTCACCTGCTCCACTCTGTGCGTGGGAGTGTGGTTAGGGGGTGGTCTCACCAACTAGTGCCCCCCCTCAAGGTCACTGGGGGGGGGGACGGCCGATAGGGGGCGGAAATGGATGTAAGCAGCAACTGTGTGATCTCCTTTAGGGGCACCTCTACTGAGGTGAGGGGCGATCTCCTTCTCGGATTACAGGGCTCGACCGGCTTGGGTTCAGGGAGGGGGGTCGCTCCTGTGGCTCGCTGCCTGGAGCGTATCAGAGACCAGTGGCGAGCCATCCCACACGCCGTGGGGGCGTGGCATTGGGCAGGGGGCAGGTGTAATTTTACCTGACCCTGCACCCAGGCAAGGAGCTTTCGCCCTAGAGTTGCTCAGTTGAGCTTGTTGGAAAGTTAACTCCGCCCCCATTTGATTTATGCACCTTTGCAGGTCACGTGGTTTAATTGGTTAAATAGTTAAATTGAGTTTGGTTTAATAAAAGTGACCCTATTTATACCCACTCCTTTGTGTCCGACTGTTACTCCGCCTGCGCCGCAATAGATATTAAAATGATTTTTATCAAAAATAATATTGTCCATTTCTTCTTCATCAATATCCCATACTCAATCCTACTCAATTTTAAAGATTTATATAATCTGAAAGAACACTTTTTCTCACCAACTTCAGCTTAAAAGTGTTACTTTTAAGAGAAAACACAACCAATAATTCAACCAGTCATTTATTGTTATAAGTTGTGCCAAGGATATCACACTAGTTCTGCAACTAGAGTACTTCATCAAATTTAGAGAACTGAAATTTTGGAAGGACATCAATAAACCAGATTATGGCTAGAGGACATCAGCCATAAAAACCTTAAAACAAAATAATGATAATATTTGGAAAACTGCTAGAGGGCATTGGTAATGTTTAGTTGAGAAAAATACAGACAATTATGGTAGCTATGTTCAAGTATTTGAAGAACATGGGTCAGAGTTGTTCATAGTTATTCCAGTTGCTATTGTTAGGATATCAGAAACATATGTTCATTATAAGAATGGTTCTAAATAGAACAGATTATCTTGGGACAATATGGACTCTCTTTTATTGGACATATTTAAATACAGGGCATTAGTCATGACTGAATAAGTGGATGTTTCTGTGTGGACTAAATAATCACTAATCTTCCAAATCATATATTACATGATTCTATTATTCTATTTGGGTATGCCTTTTTTGTACTTTAATTCTATATATTAAATCCACATAATCTTTTTATTTGGGGTGTGTGTTAATCTTTCATTTTAATTTCTCGGAAAGAAGAAAACAGAAGGTATTAAAGCCATTAATTGTGACTTTGACTGTGATTTCCAATAGATGGCTATGTGAGAAGTGCTTGCCTATTCAAAAACCTTCTTTGTATCAATTCCCAGCACACATTTTGAAATGTTACTATCCTCAACATATAGTCAATGCCTTCCAAGTAACTAATATATCAGGTACAAGCTTTCTTCAATCAATATGGTCTAGTCAAATTTTTAAAATAAAATAAAAACAATCTCTCCAATCAGGTGAAAATGTATCTTATCATAGTAAGTACATACAAAATTAACCACAGTCCATACCTTCCTATCAAATGCATTTGAAATGTTGAGATAAAATTGGCTATCTATGTTTTTGCATATATGCCTATGTTAGAATAGAATTCTTTATTGACCAAGTGTGATTGGACACACAGGGAAATTGTCTGGGTGCATATGCTCTCAGAGTACATAAAAGAAAATATACATTTGTCAAGAATCATGAGGTTCAACACTTAATGATTGTCATAGGGGTCAAATAAGCAATGAAGAAACAATCAATGTTAATAAAAATCTTAATGATACAAGCAACAAGTTATAGTCATACAGTCATAAGTGGGAGGAAATAGTGATAGGAATAATGAGAAAAAACTAGTAGTAATAGTAGTGCAGACAGTGTTGAGGGAATTATTTGTTTAGCAGAGTGATGGTGTTTGGAAAAAAAACTTGTTTTTGTTTCTAGTGTTTAGGAATATGAAATGAATTATCCAATTATTTTATATTTATTTATTTATTTATTTATTCAATTTTTTTTAAAATGCCGCCCTTCTCCTTAGACTCAGGGAGGCTTACAACATGTTAGCAATAGCACTTTTTAACAGAGGCAGCATATTGCCCCCACAATCCGGGTCCTCATTTTACTCGGAAGGATGGAAGGCTCAGTCAACCTTGAGCTGGTGATGAGATTTGAACTGCTGGCTTACAGTTCTACAGTCAGCTTTAGTGGCCTGCAGTACTGCACTCTATCTGCTGCACTACCTCGGCTCTATATGCTATATATTTTGAATCCTGTATATATTTTGAATTTTGAAATAAAATATTCTACTTTATTCATTGTCTGGCCCTGTGATTTTACCATCACATCACTCTATAACACTCTTTAAAAGTTTGTTAGCAATTTGTCTTATATTTAAAAATCATTCTCAGCTATTTATCAATGACTCTAGTAATGGCATATCACACTATTCAATTTCCATGATATAAATTTGGTATAATATACATGCTTCCCACCAATTGTTTTTGTCCAACAGCTATATATATTACAAAACAGTTCCCAAACAACTGATATGATTTTTTTTTAGGAATATAAAAGGAATTAATGCATTATGAGCAGATATCAAAAAAGTCAATTATGGTTGAAGGGAGAAGTTATTACTAGCTGAAAAGTAAGTTTTGATTGACTAGTATGCCAAGACTCACTCCCAAAAAAATATGTGGTGTATAAAAAGAATGAGTAAGATCAAACTAAGAAGGCTCCACCTTTTCACCTTTTCTCTTTAGAACAGGCCAGCTAGCAATATAATATCGCAAATGACTTAACAAACTTTCTGGAGCTTCACTAAATCTCTTCTTTTTAAAATATCCTGTCAGCATGTTATAAATTTTGAGCTGCTGTTTTATCCCTTACCTAATCCATGCAGTCACAATTATAAAAACAACCAAATTGTGAACGATTGCATCCTCTTACATGGTAGTTGATATCAGTGTCCTCTGTTTGACTAGGTACCAACATTGTCCAATAGTTGATAATGTTATTCATAGATTGTGATTGTCCAAGCAGCTCAGAGAGTTGGATGCTGAACGAAGGCAACAAAAAAAAAAAGGGGGGGGGCAATGAACAGAAACAAGAACCTAAGTTAGGATTTACTTTATGGTGATAAGGTTAGTGAGCCATAATTACTGCTCTGTCATTTTTGCATCTGCTGTAGCTAATCAGTGGCCCTATTTTGGATAACCTCTGGGTCAGGTGACTCCGTGCAGAGTTGCTGTGGCATATTCTTGATATCTGTCAGATGAATCATTCAAAGCTGGATTCTGGCTGGGCAGAACCTTTGGGGATGATGAAGATATATCTGAACCTTGTTATCTAGGAAGGTTTATGTTAGTTCCTGTTAAGCAGCGGGCAAAGGCCTTGGGCCTTTGGGCTCAACTTCTAGCATTCTGAATGGTGCTTTTCCTGATTGGTTGAAGCCTTCTATGAGGTGGCGTGTTGTTGGGTCCAAGTGGTGATTAATACTTCTGAACTTCTTACTCTGGAAGAGGTTATAGTACACAGCCTTCTCAAGAGGAATTCTTGAATCCAACAGTGTTAGACAACTTTTACCCAGTCTTTAACTGTCATGACCTTCTAGTTAGGCTTCAAGAACCAGGCTCCAAAAATCCCTTAATCCCTGAAAAGCAGAGCTCATGAATAAGTGGTAAGATGCTGACTCTGCAAGCAAGCTCAGTTGCCTCCTTATTAGCAGACAAACCATAGATGTTCATTGGAGGTTGACTATGCAGAGGTAGTATTCCATTGCCAGAAGTAATTTTTTTCTGCAACTGGTTTTGTGCATCATGAAATCCTCTTGTCATCACTTCCTCTTTTATTTTTTCCTCAGTGTGTTCCTGACCAGGTCTCTTTTTCTTCTCTTGGTAAATTATACTGTGGTACTGAATTATGAACAGTCTTCTCAGATTATGCCTTCTTCTCAGCTTCTAGAAAGTCATCATGGTCAAACATACTCTTTTCTCCTGCTTTCACAACTCTTCTGTTGCCTCCTACTACCTATCTGTTGCTATCTCTTCAGAAAAGATCAGCGGTGGGCTATGAACCAGAACACTAAATGGCGCTCGCTACCGCAGCTCATAAATTCTTGCAGGGCCAGTGTGATTTTGCTGCTGCATCTGTGGAGGTAGCAAAATCATGTACAGAGCCCCAGCCATTACAGTAATTTATTTATTTCTAACAATGATTTAAACTGAAACATATATTTTATATACACTATTCTAGGAAGCAAATCCCAATATTATGAGTCATTGTGGCATTTGTTTCCAAGTAAAGAGTAAGCTTTGAAAGAAACCAAGATTGAACACAAAGTATTAGAAGACAACCTGTTATTTCATCAGTTCATAAGGGTGACTTTTTAATCCAATGTTCAAAGGTCAATTCTATTGTCTTTGATATAGAGGGTTGATATAGAAGTTACATTTTGCTGGGCAGCAACCTGAAATCCATTCCTTCTGATAAATGTCAATACCTTTTTATGCTTCAACCTTCCTCAAAAAAAGAAAGGGGGGAAAAAAGTAAAGAAAAATCTGCTTTTAAAGGAAAATCCACTTAAAATGCTCCTACGAATCATCCACTTGTACACTAGTGCTTCTGGGATGGAAAAAAAAGTAAATTGTAATCTTAGATATAATGCCCTGTTTTCATTAACTGAGCTAACCCAGTGAAAAATGTAATTCAAAGCAATCCAGTAAACTAATGGCTGCGGTGAAGAAAGAGAAACCATTTGGAATCTCCACATTACTGCTAGTTCAAACACCCATTATTTTCATTCTTGTAGCTATGATTATCAATACATTAGAGTAACTTTCTGAAGCAAAAGAAAGCTATCACAATACAGTATATCCAAAGCAGAAAGAAAATGATATGTCTGTGTGTCCATGTGTGTGTTGTGTATGCGTGTGTGTATGTGTATAATGGATTTTTTCTTTCTACTGATATCTTTCTTTCAAAAGTTTGGATGGAATCAGGGGTAAGGCCTATCTATCCCCCAAATAAGTATTCAATCTAATAACTGAATATGGGAGGTTTTCTTTCATCCATGGATATTTTCTGAATAATTTTTATAGCAATTTTAACAAAGAGTAAAAACTAATAGAAACTTAAAACACATACAAGAATAAAAAGAGTAGAAGATGCAAAAAGGGGAAAAATGAAAAGAAAGAGAAATAAAGAAAAATAAGAATATAGCAAGGGGGAAAAAAGAAAGTAACTCCCACTTCATCCCAAATTTAAATAATTTTAGTAATGTATCATATTCTCTCTCTCTTTTAAAAAAGAGATATCTTCTTCCTATGTCTCATCTATTATCACAAAAGAAATCCATACATATTGTCATTTCAGTCCAGGTATCATCAAATAAAATAATTCCCTTCATTTACTTCCAACAAACCTAATACTTAATCCCTACAAATAATGTTGTAGAATTTGTTGCTTTTTTCATTTTTTTCTTTGTCCCTCCTCAGAAGTTGCTTCAAAATTTTTACAACTTTATTTTTTTTTAAATACAACATAGAAAAACTATACAGGTCACTGTCTTGGTTTATTACTTGAATATCACTTGTAATTATTAAGATATCAGCCATTTTCATTTTGCATGTTCAGTTTAACATCTTTTCAATGTACTAATTCCTATAGCCTCTCGTTTACACTTTCAACTTTCTCTCAATCTTGTCACATAAAACGTGTTTATATTCCATAACATTATTTAGATATAGCTGTTTCACATAGGCAGATGTCTTTATTGATATTTTTAAAATTAACATTTAGGTCCGTTATTTTTTTTAAAAAAATCCTCTAATTTGTCCTGTGTTAGAATATTTGAGTTTAATCATTCTTATTTAATTATAATCTTTAGTTTGCTCTAGTTCTCTCTGGTGTTCATTTTTTAAAATGTATGTATGTATGTATGTATGTACGTACGTATGTACGTATGCACGCACGCACGCACACACACACACACACACACACACATAATTTACAACACAAGCATTTTTCCATGAGACAGAAAGTCTGTCATTTCCTAAAATTAAAATTTTAATCACCATTTTGCTGAATAGATGGATAGATAGATAGATAGATAGATAGATAGATAGATAGATAGATAGATAAAAATGTATAGTAAAACCTTCTTTTAGAAACATAGAAGACTGACGGCAGAAAAAAACCTCATGGTCCATCTAGTCTGCCCTTATACTATTTCATGTATTTAATCTCAGGATGGATATATGTTTAACTCAGGCATGTTTAAATTCAGTTACTGTGGATTTATCAACGATGTCTGCTGGAAGTTTGTTCCAAGGATCTATTACTCTTTCAGTAAAATAATATTTTCTCATGTTGCTTTTGATCTTTCCCCCAACCAACTTCAGATTGTGTCCCCTTGTTCTTATGTTGATTTTCCTATTAAAATAATAGGAATCCTTTTATTAAGGATTTGGAGAAATCCTAATGGCTGAACAGTATTAGAAAAACCCTGGAAAATGTATTGATTGATAAAATATACAGGTGTGCAGAAATGGACAAATTAACAATAGAATTGAAAGGACAAAATGAGTCGGACTATTATAAGGTTTGGATGAAATGGTATAACTGGATGGGAAAAATAAGAGAAAAACAATGTAACAGTGTGGAAAAGACTAAGAAACGGGACAATGGAAAGATATGATATATTGTAAATAGATATCTGAATTGCAAAGTATGAAATTTGGATGTGGATTTGTGAAAAAAATGGGTCCAAAGATGGGCTACAAGAATGGTGGAAGGTCTTAAGCATAAAACATATCAGGAAAGACTTAATGAACTCAATCTGTATAGTCTGGAGGACAGAAGGAAAAGGGGGGACATGATAGAAACATTTAAATATGTTAAAGGGTTAAATAAGGTTCAGGAGGGAAGTGTTTTTAATAGGAAAGTGAACACAAGAACAAGGGGACAATCTGAAGTTAGTTGGGGGAAAGATCAAAAGCAACGTGAGGAAATATTATTTCACTGAAAGAGTAGTAGATCCTTCTTGGAACAAACTTCCAGCAGACGTGGTTGGTAAATCCACAGTAACTGAATTTAAACATGCCTGGGATAAACATATATCCATCCTAAGATAAAACACAGGAAATAGTATAAAAGCAGACTAGATGGACCATGAGGTCTTTTTCTGCTGTCAGTCTTCTATGTTTCTATGTTTCTAATGTTATGATGTTTAAAGAAAAAAACCCTTGTGCAAATTTAGTATCATTTCAAAGGTACTGACCATGGTTTGAGCAACATGGCCATTCCCTCATCTTCTACAACTGCCAGAAATTCTATCTTGCTCAAACCACTCGTCATTAGCAACAGCTGTCTGGAGAACTTGTGGGTGATCTCATCTCTTCTCTTTGTGCAAAGAGGAATTATTGAAAAGCAGATCTCCTCATGGCTCTTCATTCCACTGTAGTCATTTATTCCACTTTTGACACTAGTCTTCAGTCTCCATTTCTTCCTTGAAAAGCTCAGACACTTTCTGATTCTGCTGGCAGAGTGAGGAATAAATTATTATTGCCAATTCCTTATTTCCCGAGTAGCATGATTGGAAGCTATAAGGGAATGGAGAAATTGGTCTAAACTGATTTCTCAACTTTTCAACATTACTTGGTCAGAAATAATTCTCATTATGGAGATCATTCCTGTGTCTAGGACATTGCTTTTACACAATCAAAACTTTAAAAATGCATGGAGGCAATTTACAAAAAAAAGTTTTAACTAATTTGTCCCAATTAAGGGGAAAACAATATTGGAAGAAAAAGGCAAAAAGTTATGTGCAGATGGAGTCTTTAAAAATATTTTTAACTATATCATTGGCATCAGTATACTGAAATGTAATTTCATTTCCAACTGGCTCAGGTACTGAAAAGTTATGACATATCTACGAACATTTCAGCTGTCTTAAAAATAGAAAACTTGCAATCGTTAACATTAGGAAGATCATATAATTGCTGTCAGGAAGCAATACAAGAAAATACTATGTGTGTAGAACCTTATGCAGGAAAGAGCCAGTTTGATGTATTGGTTAAGGTGACAGGTTAAGAACCGGAAGACCATGTGTTCTTTTACCACTTTAGGCACAAAACCATTATTTGCCACAAGGTTCTGTCTGTCAATAACTACTTCAGCTTCAGCCATTACAATACAGGAGCACACAATAGAATCAAGCTTAATGTAAAATACTGCAAACTTGATCGCAAAAAATACAACTTCAGCAACAGAGTGATCAATGGTATATTCCTCAACCACCTTAGATTTAACCTTAGACTATCTATTGTTGACCTCACCCCATTCCCAAGAGGTCTGTAAGAGGCATGCATAAGTGCACCAGAGTGCCTACTGTCCTGTCCTACTGCCCTATTGTCCTCATTTATCTGTATTTACTTTTTTATGTTTATGTTTATACCTCTACCCAGAGGTGGGCTACTGCCCGGACAGGAGGGAATGCAATGGGGTAGCGAAAATGGAGCTCCACTCCAGAGCACCCAATTTGCACTGAAATATGTTGAAAGAAAATGCAGGGCATCCTGCTTAAGTCACGCCCACAATGTAGTAGTAAAAATTTTGGTAGCCCTTCACTGCCCATACCTGCTATCTTGGACATGTTTGACAAACAAACAAACAAACAAACACTTGTGCAACCAACAAATATAAATAATTATCATTTCTTCCTTCTTTTTAGAAGAACTTACTTTTAAGTATCTTTTAAAAAAAACCCTTTAGATTAAATATTTTGCATTTAACAAGCATACAGTGGAACCCCGACATAAGAGCTGTTCTACTTAAGAGCAACTCGAGATAAGAGCTGGGAGGGGAGAGATATTTTTGTTCTACTTACAAGCCCAAATTCGAGATACAAGCGCCAAGGAGCTGTCTCCTGAAGCCAAACGCTAACTTCCGCGTTCGGCTTCAGGAGATAGCTGCGAAGCGGCGCGCGTGTTTTAAAAGGTTGCAGCCGGCCTGGGGGGCTCGGGGGGGGTGCTTGCAGCTTTCTTTCTTGCTCTTTTTCTTTCTCTCTTTTACCTTCCCTTCCTCTATTTCTTCTTTTCTTTCTCCTTCCCACCTTCTTCCCTCCCTCCCTCCCTTCACTCATTCCTCTCTTACTCTCCCCTTTCATAAGTTTCCTTGCTTCCTTCCTCTGTTCCTGTCCCTTCCCTCTTTCCTTCCTTCCTTCCCACCCTCCGTCCATTCATTCACCCATTCCTCTCTTGATCGCTTAAAGCCGGTCCCTGGTGCAAAAAGGGTTGGGGACCTCTGTCCTACAGGATTGGGTGGCAGAGAAGTTGAACATATGTAAATTTAAAAGTTTAAGAAAGTTTACAAGTTAAGTGAAAGAAACTTCATTATTCATTTATATGTATATAGGTTTAGGTTTAGGTTTATTGGATTTATATGCCGCCCCTCTCCGCAAACTCGGGGCGGCTCACAACAATAATAAAAAACAGTACAGTACACAATACCAAATCCAATGCCCACCCATCCAGATTCCAATTGAAATTAATAATATCATAAAAAACAGTATATATAAAAAACAGGCACACAGTCAATCAATCAACAAAACAACATGGGCAAGGGGGAGGTGTTTTAGTTCCCCCATGCCTGACGGCAAAGGTGGGTCTTAAGGAGTTTACGAAAGGCAGGGAGGGTGGGGGCAATCCTAATCTCAGGGGGGAGCTGGTTCCAGAGGGTCGGGGCCCCCACAGAGAAGGCTCTTCCCCTGGGTCCCGCCAGACGACATTGTTTAGTCGACGGGACCCGGAGAAGGCCAACTCTGTGGGACCTAACCGGTCGCTGGGATTCGTGCGGCAGGAGGCGGTCCCGAAGATATTCTGGTCCGGTGCCATGAAGGGCTTTATAGGTCATAACCAACACTTTGAATTGTGACCGGAAACTGATCGGCAGCCAATGCAGACTGCGGAGTGTTGGAGTGATATGGGCATACTTGGAGAAGCCCATAATTGCTCTCGCAGCTGCATTCTGCACGATCTGAAGTTTCCGAACACTTTTCAAAGGTAGCCCCATGTAGAGAGCGTTACAGTAGTCGAGCCTCGAGGTGATGAGGGCATGAGTGACTGTGAGCAATGACTCCCGGTCCAAATAGGGCCGCAACTGGCGCACCAGGCGAACCTGGGCAAACGCCCCCCTCGCCACAGCTGAAAGGTGTTTTTCTAATGTGAGCTGTGGATCGAGGAGGACGCCCAAGTTGCGGACCCTCTCTGAGGGGGTCAATAATTCCCCCCCCAGGGTAATGGACGGACAGATAGAATTGTCCTTGGGAGGCAAGACCCACAGCCACTCCGTCTTGTCTGGGTTGAGTTTGAGTTTGTTGACACCCATCCAGGCCCCAACAGCCTCCAGGCACCGGCACATCACTTCCACTGCTTCGTTGACTGGACATGGGGTGGAGATGTACAACTGGGTATCATCGGCATATTGATGATACCTCACCCCATGCCCTTGGATGATCTCACCCAGCGGTTTCATGTAGATATTAAATAGCAGGGGGGAGAGGACCGACCCCTGAGGCACCCCACAAGGGAGAAACCTCGGGGTCGACCTCTGACCCCCCACTAACACCGACTGCGACCGACCGGAGAGGTAGGAGGAGAACCACTGAAGAACAGTGCCTCCCACTCCCAACCCCTCCAGCCGGCGCAGAAGGATACCATGGTCGATGGTATCGAAAGCCGCTGAGAGGTCAAGGAGCACCAGGACAGAGGACAAGCCCCTGTCCCGGGCCCGCCAGAGATCATCCATCAACGCGACCAAAGCAGTTTCCGTGTTGTAGCCGGGCCTGAATCCAGACTGCTGAGGACCTAGATAATCGGCTTCATCCAAGGACCGCTGGAGTTGAAGTGCCACCACCTTCTCGACAACCTTCCCCATGAAGGGAAGGTTGGAGACTGGACGGTAGTTATTAAGCACGGCTGGGTCCAGGGAAGGCTTCTTGAGGAGGGGGCGCACAACCGCCTCCTTATAAAGTGGCTGAAAGGACCCCCTCCCCAAGGAGGCGTTGACAATCTCCTGGACCCAGCTCCGTGTCACCCCTCGACTGGCCGAAACCAGCCAAGAGGGACACGGATCCAGTAAACAGGTGGCGGAACTCACAGCTCCAATGGCCTTGTCCACTTCATCAGGTGTCACCAAGTCAAACTCCTCCCAGACAGATGGACAAAGACGTTTAGCCCCAGTCACCTCGACTGACTCATTGTCAGTCGACTCTGTTTCACAATTGGAGTCGAGGTCTGCTCGGATCCGGGCGATTTTATCAGCGAAAAACGTGTTAAAATCCTCGGCACTACTCTGCAAGGGCTCCCCAACTCCCCTCTGATTAAGAAGGGAGCGGGTTACCCTAAACAGAGCGGCCGGGCGGGATTCCGCTGATGCAATCAAGGCGGCATGATACGCGCATCTTGCCGCCTTGAGCGCCACTTTGTAAGTCTTAATATGAGCTCTTACAAGTGTTCGATCGGATTCGGACTTACTCTTCCTCCATCGCTTCTCCAGACGTCTCTTCTGGCGTACATTTCTTCATTAAAAACATGTCTTTCTGCATAATTTAGACTAACTTTGTGAGTTTTTTGAGGGCTGGAACCAATTAAAATTATTTACATTAATTCCTATGGGGAAAAGTCATTCGAGATAAGAGCTGCTCGACTTAAGAGCCCAGGTCCGGAACGAATTAAACTCGTATCTCGAGGTACCACTGTATTGCAAAACCTAACTTTCCTGCAATTTACAACTGATGAGTGGAAATCAATGTAGATCTTCTTGCAAACGTTTGCAATGGAATGATTGGATGTATAAGCTCAAATGTATATAAGTAAACAAAATATTTTAATTCGAATGCCTGCATATTAACCTCATTCTATTCCAAATATGACAAAGCGTGAGTCATTATACTCTCAGTTAACTGCTGTTCTGTTTAGAAAAAATCCCTAATCTTATGTTCCCGGGTCTATTTGACCCGGACTGCAAATTGATCATTTTAGGTACTTATATTTGGCCTTTTTGAAAGCTTTTTTCACCTGGAAACAAGTTTGAACATTTCTGCACACAATGGAATGAAAATTGAACTGAAAAAATTAATCCTTATTGGTTTATTTTGCACATAAATGTGCCTCCCCCCGCGTTTTTGTGAAATGTTTTTCAATTTATGGATAGTTTTGCTTGCAAAATGCATTCTATTTTACTGAAGTTGGTGTGGGATTGGTAGCTTGAACATTTCTGCACACAATGATATGAAAATTGAAATGAAAAAAGTAAATCTTATTGGTTTATTTTTCTGATATAATGCATGCCCCCCCTGTTTCTGTGAAATAGTCTTCACTTTATGAATAATTTTGTTATCAAAATGCATTCTATTTTACTAAAGTTGGTGTGGGATTTGTAGCTTGAAAATTTCTGAACATAATGATATGAAAATTGAACTGGAAAAATTGATGCATATTGGTTTATTTTGCACATAAAGTTATTTCAATTTATATTAAAAATATGCTGTTAATTTCAAACTTACATACTTTTTTTTAGTAAAATGGATTTCTTTCATAAAATTAGTTCTCTGGCTACAATGTGGTTGATTTTCAAAAGGATATTCCAAATATTTCTAGCCAAATATGTATAACAAGTGACAATAATGGCATACAGCAAGGCCGAGGGGGGTGGCCCTTTTGTGGCAAAAATAAACCAATAAGAACCATATTTTTTCAGTTCATTTATATTTTTCTTATGTTCAGGATTGTTCAATTTAGTATATCAAACCTTTTGGGGGGAAATTCCTTAGGGATTTGTAGCCTTAAAAAATATAAATTGACACGAAATTCAGAAAGGATGGGGGGAGGGGCTTTTTGATCAAAATAGAAATATAAGTCTCAATTTTTCCAGTTCAATTTTCATATCATTATGTTCATAAATGTTCAAACTAGTTTTCCAGTTGAAAAAGTTTTCTAAAAGACCAAATTCAAGTACCTAAAAAAAATCATTTTGGTCTGGGTCTATATGACCCGAACAGACTAAACGTGACTATTTTTTTGCCCAGAAAAAAAATTTTTCCCCCACCCCCACAAATATTTTTTTGATGATCAGCATTGTTAAATTGAGTAAATGAATGCCTAAGATTTTAAAGAATATTTCGGATTTGGAGCATAAAAAAATAAAAAGTGAAAATGGTTGCAAGTAGCCAAGGGGGGGGGGAGGCCTTATTTCTGATGTTAAAAAACCAGTAAGAATCATTTTTTTCAGTTCCTTTATATTTTTCTTATACAGTGATCCCCCGGGTATTGCGATCCCAATCATTGCGAAACGGCTATATGGCGATTTTTCAACCCGGAAGTCAAAACACCATCTGCGCATGCGCGCCCTTTTTTCCTATGGCCACGCATGCGTAGATGGCGCCGGGCAGATCAGCTGCTGGGCGGCTTCCCTGGGTCTTCCCCCTCTTGCTGGCGGGAGGGCGAGCGACGAGCATCAGCGAGGAGTTTCCCCACCGCCCACGCAAACTGCTTGCTGCGGCCGCGCCCGCCGCTTGTCTTGTCCGCCGCCTGCCTGCCCGCGTGCCCGCCGCTCGCCCACCCTTTGCCCGCCCACGCCATTCGCTCGCGCCGCTTCCCAGCTGAGTCCTGAAGCGAATTGGCTTCAGGACTCAGCTGGGAAGCGGCGCGAGCGAACGGCTTGTCCGCTGCCTGCCTGCCCACGCGCCTGCCGCTCGCCCTTCACCCGCCCACGCCGTTCGCTCGCGCCGCTTCCCAGCTGAGTCCTGAAGCGAATTGGCTTCAGGACTCAGCTGGGAAGCGGCACGAGCGAACGGCTTGTCCGCTGCCTGCCTGCCCACGCGCCCGCCGCTCGCCCTTCGCCCGCCCACGCCGTTCGCTCGTGCCGCTTCCCAGCTGAGTCCTGAAGCCAATTCGCTTCAGGACTCAGCTGGGAAGCGGCGCGAGCGAACGGCGTGGGCGGGCGAAGGGCGGGCGAGCGGCAGCGAGGAGTTTGCATGGGCGGTGGGGAAACCCCAATCTTTGGCTCCTCGCTGCTGCTGCGGAAGTAAAAACACCATCTGCGCATGCGCAGATGGTGTTTTTACTTCCGCAGCGCTACTTCACGAAAAACCGGTCATTGCGAGGGGTCCTGGAACGGAACCCTCGCAATGATCGGGGGACCACTGTATTCAGAAATGTTCAAGCTACCAATCCCACACCAACTTCAGTAAAATAGAATGCATTTTGCAAGCAAAACTATCCATAACTTGAAAAACATTTCACAAAAACGGGGGGGAGGCACATTTATGTGCAAAATAAACCAATAAGGATTAATTTTTTCAGTTCAATTTTCATTCCATTGTGTGCAGAAATGTTCAGACTACTTTCCAAGTGAAAAAAGCTTTCAAAAAGACCAAACATAAGCACTACAAATGAATAGTTTTTGGTCCGGGTCAGGGTGACCCGGGAACAGAAGATTTGTAACTTTTTTTGCCCAGCAAAAACTAAGCCCCCCACCCCCCAAAAAAATTCTCATAGAGAGAACCCCTGAAATGATGAACAGTCATGAAATTTCAAGTTTCAGATATGCAGGGAAATTTTTTTACAGGGACTCAAACTTGGCTTCGGGTCACATACGACCCAAACAGAACAGCAGGGTTAAAACTATGGAATCAATTTGAAAGTTCATATTAGGCATACAAAGAAATCTAGTAGTTATGTGGTTTTTCTGGTTTCATTTCAAAATTCTCCACAATGAGCAATGCAGTGCTTTACTTCAGATGCCAGCTATGGCACATCTGAGAATGCCTATATATATATAATATAACCCACTATCTCAGTGGGTATGGCTAGCTGATGAGGCCAAAATAAGGCCGAAATAGATCTATCCTAGTCTCCCTTAATTTTCAAATTCAGCAAAAAAACAAAACAAAAAAAGCATGTGACACATATAGATAGAATTGTCGGCGATCAATAAAATTAACTGCCTTGGAAATGGCCCTGGGTTGGGCCGAGAGGCAAATAAGGAGTGTGATGTTCCTTCAATATACCAGGGTGATTTGACACAAAAATATGTAACCCTTCCCTGGTGCAGAGCTGAAGGGATTGGATACTGTATCCTAGAGCAGCGTTTCCCAACCGGTGTGCCGCGGCACACTAGTGTGCCGCGAGACACAGCCAGGTGTGCCGCCAAGCTCCTAGGGAAAAAGGAGAGCTTAAGGAGAGCCCTGCCCAGCTGGAGATTCCCTGGCAGCACCAGGTAGAAGCCGGCAATGCAGCACCCTTTTCCAGTGCCGCGCAAGGAGCTGGGCGTTGGAGTTTGGGGTGGGGAGCGATGAAAGTGCGGAGGACGGCGCCGCGGCTGCCCCCACCCCCCAGTGCCTCCGTTCCCCTCGTGCCCCTGGCTTCTCGCCGCTGACGCCCACCCTCCCTCTCCCTCGATCTGCCCCTTTCTCCAGCTCCTCTGGTGAGAGCTCGGAGAAAACCTTCTCACAGCGGAGGTCGGAGAAGGTTCTTTGGAACGTCGGGGGTGCGTGCGCGCGCCCTATCCCCCAGCCAGCCTACCCGAAAAGCTTTGCCGGCCTCCGCAGAGAAGGAAGAGAGAGAACAAGAGAGAGAAAGAAAGGAAGAGAGAGAAAGAGATAGCAAGAGAGACAGAATGAGAGAGAGAGAGAAAGAGAAAGAAAGAAAGAGACAGCAAGAGGGGGGAAGGAGGGAGAGAGAAAGAGAGCCAAAGAGAGAGGAAGGAAGGAAGAGAGAAAGAAAGAGTTAGCAAGAGAGACAGAATGAGAGAGAGAGAGAAAGAGAAAGAAAGAAAGAAAGAAAGACACACGAAGAGATAAAAGATGAAGTAAAGAAAAAAAAAGAACTGAAATACACTGTTTATCAAATTTCTCAGGTTTGCAAAATCAGTATTAATGATGATGGTAATAGTATGCTGACCATATGGGTAGATTTTCTCCATGTACATTATATATCTTTCAAATAGTAAGCAACAATGAGGAACACACCATAATGAATGACATGCTATACTAGTCCAGTACTGCCAGGATTTAGGGTTTAATTGTATGATGACCTTATGTCCCAATGCAGTTTAGGCTTTTATCTGTCTGAATATACATAAAGAACACAATGAGCTACTATAGGGCCAGGTCCTGTCCTGGACATTAGTAGCAATGGACACTCACTTTTTCCTGACTCAGGTGATGGTAAGAGACAGTGTTGTTCAATAGTGTTCAATATTTGTTTGTTTGTTTGCTTGCTTGTTTGTTTGTTTGTGTTGAAAGGGACCTTGCAGGTCATCAACTCCAACCCCCTACTCAAGCAGGAAACCTTACACAACAGTAGTGTTGCCCCTGCTAGCCATTTGATGTACCAACCATTTACTCACAGCCTATGAGAACCATGAAGCCTCCAGGCTCCAAATGATGAAGGCAGTTATTATCATTTTTCTCCTAAAAGTGTCCCAATTACTTAAATACTATATTACCTGGAAGACGGTAGCTGCTGCAATAGTGCATATGGAGAACATTGTGTTTGGAGAAGTCTATTTATCATAAGCACTTAAATATATTTATAAATAAAATATTTGTAAATAAAGTTCTGATGGTATTTTCAATTTAGACCCAAACAAATTCCAAATTCTCTCAACTACATTTACTGGAATGCAACTTAAATAAAAACCTTCACCTTTTGAGAAAATCCATGAAATACATAGCTGCCTTCAGCTGCCATATCTTGTTTTGTGATTTCTAATTTAATTGCAACAAAATTCTACCTGCAAGATTAAAGTGGGCAATATTTCAGTATCCAAAAAATTGAATAGCTTTAAATCGTGGTTTACCATTTGAAGGATTATTGAAAATGTAGTTAATGTCAACAATAAACATGTCAACTTTAGTATTTTCAAAGTCCTTCCCCTCCCTTTTCAAATAAATTCTGTAACCTCAAGTGTGGGAGAGACAGAGAGAGAAAAAAACAACAACCACAGTCTATGATATTCTCCTTTGATGTTACCTCAAATGAAAAGAAAGATTAAAGCTGAGCCACAATTTATTATGGATGACACTTTCTGACTTTGAGCCATCCATCCTTTATGAAGACTAGATGTCAAATAATAATCACAAATTCTGTCATGTAATTCCACCCAAAGAAGGAATGCTAAATGAGGTGATGAACTGCAATGCAGTCTCTATCCTTCTATAAAGTGCAGCACATGAGTTATGATCTATTAGATAGATTAGATTTAGTAAATACAAAACCACCTGTTAATCCAGCAAGGACTAATGATTTATCCATACTATCCACAAAGTATTAAAGAAGTGGCTACTCCACATATAATTGGGAATTATATGGCCTGCTTTGTTCAGATACTGTTCTGAAAACATGTTTCTTGGGGATGAAACTGACCTGGGAAGAACAGCCATGTTTTTGTTTATTTCTATGTTGTGCCTTAAAAGTGATAGCGACATAGAGAAATATTTGCTAAACAGCTGAATATTAATATTTCTATTCTTCTTTTGCTTTTGTGTGTCCCAGAATGCAATTGCATAACTTAAACTCTTTTATGTGGGGTATATTTTTAACTGAGTTAAGTTGCCAGATTATCATTTAGAGACGGAATTAAACTATAGTTTATTGCTCACCTCTGAATAATTTCCCCCTCTCTGCCCTTTTTTATAAAAGCTATTCATTCTACAGGTACTGTGGCTGCTTCTGTGATTTTTCATTCTGAATACACATTTCTTTCTCTCAAGGCACAATTTACACATTATTACTTAAAAAAGGGGAACTCTAAGATAAACAGTGTGCAGGAAACCCATATAGTGGGCAAGATAAATGATTCTTTTTGTTTCCATTTTAAATTAATATTGCCAGGATTCAGAATGCTTAAAAGTTTTAAGAGCAGGAACAGTTTGACAATGAATTTGGTATTGATCTATGAATAAAGCAAGAGAGAGTGTCATTATATTTTCACCTCAAGAGAAAGAGAAATAAATATCTTAAAACTACATGTGAATGATTTATTCTTTAATGTATGATAAATAAAACAAAACCAACACAAACAGCCACTGAGAAGTGGGCGAACAAGAGCAGTGGAGGCCTACAAGTCTGTAACAGATCTATGGGAAAGACATTGCCCCGGAAGCAGAGTAAAGACGCTGAGACATATTGTGGATTAAATAAGGGTCATTTTATTAAATTAACATAAATTTAAATAATGTAACTTTAAATACGTAAATTTAAATATTTAAATTCAAACTAACTAAGGACCTGCAGAGGCCAAAACTAAAGGAAATTCCTACCAGAAAATTCCTTGGCAACATTGGGCAAAAACTCCTTGCTGAACCAGGTGAAGGTAGCCACCTTCACCTGGATCCAAGCCACGCCCCTTCATCGTGTGGGAGGAATTCACCCTCCAATCCCCGTGGGAAATTGGATCTGGTGATTCCCATGGACATCCTCTCTCCAATCCCCGACGTTGTTCCAACCTCTAGTTCCTGGAGAGAGGCGGTCCATCATCCTTTAAAGGATGCCCAAAGGAGCATGCGCAGTCACTTCTAATTGCCCATTTCCGCCCCTAAACTGCCAAACCCCAATGACTAAAGGGAGGCCTATACTGACATCTAAGTGCGCCGCACCCCCTAACCAATCCAGTCTGCACTGTCAGTGTGGAATAGGCGAAAAAATGGCCGCCTCTAAAGGGGAGGCCGCAAAAAATTCCTATTCAGCCCAGAAGCGACCTCCTTAGGACACACTGTTAATAGCGGAGGGTGGGCGGGTGTTCGCTTCCCAGGGCAGTAGGGTGATCCAGGACCTCCCCTATCTCCCAGCAGGCAGTGCACTGACCTGGCGCACTGCCAAAAGCCGAACTTCCGGTTTCTACGGAACCCGGAAATTCGGGGCTCCATAGAGCCGCCCGCAGCGTCTCCCTGCTCCGGGGGCAATTTCGGCCAGTGGTTTAAGCCACCGGTCGTGCATTTGCGTTAAACTGGAAAAAGAAAGGGAGAAAGAAAACTGCAGTGGACAAACCATAAAATATAGTCAGGATTTTATATGGGTTCAGCTGGGCATTTTACTAAGTAAGGTAGAGAAAAGTTCTTTACAATTACAGACCACAAATGTAGTAAGGAGCTGGTAAATGTCTCAAGAAGGTGCATATCCTCAACATTATTTTTACATCATACACATACACACACACCAGTGTGGGTCTGTACCATCCATTCTGGAAGCAATTTATGTTTGGCTGCCTTTATATTAAAATGTTCACCAGCCATTGTCTGTTGGCATACAAATAATTAATGATAACTCACTAACAATATAGTTAATGATGTAGTTTAGTTTCTTGGCATATACTATTTTAGGCAGAGCTTTAGAGGCACATCTACACCAGTAGTGGGATTTAAAATCCTTTGCTACCTGTCCGTGCATGTGTGATGCTTCTGCACATGCACAAAGCATGTGGGTGGATTGAGCCTCCCACTTCTGGCATTACCGGTTTGCAGAACGGAGCCAAACCCGGGAACAACCCATTGCTGATCTATATCCTTTCTATCTCTGGGCCCAGTTTGTATCAGAGAGTGAGCACATATCACTGCAACTTCTCTTGTCTCTCCACTGTGCTCAGAAACTCCACAGTGGGATTAAAACATGTCAAAAAATATGACCTTCTTTCTTAACTTGCTCAGCATCTCATCTCAAAGCTGCCAGAGCTATAGGGGATGGCATGACCAGCAGAGATAGTAAAGTATTTTTTTTCCTCATCACATAGAGATGAGCTGTGGGTTTGGAGACCTGGAATAGTTGTCTCCTTGCAACCTGTGCCTGTCAGGTGGTCCAGAAGTGGCTGGCATGTACTTTTCTTTCAGAAAAATACTAAGACTAGTTTAAAAACAGCTCTAAAAAGAGTTGACAGCAACAACTAGGCAGGGGAAAGGTAAAGCACCCCTCAATGACAGATGCTTTCGGAACCACTGTGTTTAGCAGTTTGCTCAATGATTTATATTTAAATGTAACCTGCAAACAGCAGAAACCATGGAAGCTATATGTCTTCCAGTTCTAACCTAGCGCATTTAATCACTATGCCAAACTGCCTTTGCTAATGTTTTGCACTAGTGCTTAAAAAAAATACTGACACTGATGATCAGTGTGGCATCCAGCCTGTGCATTTTCACAGGCAGTGACTACTGCTGATTGAAGAGGAATCTGAATTACATACTGGAATAACCAACTTTTATTTAGGGTTAAAATATGTGCCAATTGGATCATTCAATGTACAGATGTGCCACTCTTGATGACATTTCTGCAGCACAGGTAATATTTATATGTTTGTAAGTTTCCCCCATGTAAAATTTCATTTATCATGGATGGTGAAGATTCCTGCATGGGATGTTCTTTAAACCTCTGCTGGTCATGCCCTGGATGGGTGCCAACAGACTCAAACTCAACCCTGATAAGACGGAGTGGCTGTGGGTTTTGCCTCCCAAGGAAATTTCCACCTGTCCGTCCATCACCCTGGGGGGGGAATTATTGACCCCCTCGGAGAGGGTCCACAACTTGGGCGTCCTCCTTGATCCACAGCTCACATTAGAGAACCATCTTTCAGCTGTGGCGAGGGGGGCGTTTGCCCAGGTTCGCCTGGTACACCAGTTGCGGCCCTATTTGGACCGGGACTCACTGCTCACAGTCACTCATGCCCTCATCACTTCGAGGTTCGACTACTGTAATGCTCTCTACATGGGGCTACCTTTGAAAAGTGTTCGGAAACTTTAGATCATGCAGAATGCAGCTGCGAGAGCAGTCATGGGCTTCCCCAGGTATGCCCATGTTACACCAACACTCCGCAGTCTGCATTGGTTGCCGATCAATTTCCAGTCACAATTCAAAGTGTTGGTTATGACCTTTAAAGCCCTTCATGGCATCAAACCAGAATATCTCCAAGACCGCCTTCTGGCGCACGAATCCCAGCGACTGATTAGGTCCCACAGAGTGGGCCTTCTCTGGGTCCCGTCAACTAAACAATGTTGGTTGGTGGGCCCCAGGGGAAGAGCCTTCTCTGTGGTGGCCCCGACTCTCTGGAACCAGCTTCCCCCAGAGATTAGAACTGCCTCTACCCTCCTTGCCTTTCATAAACTCCTTAAAACACACCTTTGTCGTCAGGCATGGGGGAACTGAGATATCTCCCCCGAGCCTATACAATTTATGTATGGTATGCTTGTAGGTATGTCTGTTTAATAATGGTTTTTTAAAAAATATTTTAAATTGTAAATTATTAGATTTGTCATGAACTGTTTTTATTGTGTTGTGAGCCGCCCCGAGTCTACGGAAAGGGGCGGCATACAAATCTAATAAATGAACGAATGAATGAATGAATGAATGAATGAATGAATGAATGAATGAATGAATGAATAAATAAATAAATAAATAAATAAATAAATAAATAAAACTATGGTTTTACAATTCCTAGGGAAACAGCCTCAAACATGAGATTCTAGATCACCACATCATTTTAACAAAAAGGTGACCCCCGAAGGACCCACTCAGGAAAAACAATTATGCAGTTTTGAGGAATATCAAAGAGTTTTGAGAAGGTGGGTCACATCTGTCAGCGGTAAAGGGAGAGATGATATATTTCTCAATTCGTTTCTTTTCTTTAGGGCAACAAGTTGCTATGATGTTCAACCACATCCCTGTTGTAGGCAAAGGTATTTTAGGGAAAGCATAAAAAGAACCTATGTGTCACTTTCTAACTCTTCTTCAGCTATGGAGGTTTGAACCTCTTGCTCGATGAAAGAAGAGGAGACTAGGAACATGGCAAGCCTGACAGCGAGAATTTTGTGAGTCATTATTCATTTCCTTCCTGTGAACCCAGCTACCTATCAAAGCTGCCAAGAAAAAGAAAAACCTTCCAGGGACAGAGGGAGAAATCCTATTTCAAAATGAGCAATCAAATTATCAGAGTCTCTCCACTGGAAATCTGCAGCGGATGACTAACGGCGGCCTTCTGCTCATTACTTTTATCAAAAGATGAATGTAAGCGCTTTGTATTCTGTTATAACTGAAGTTTCCATTTTGCCTTTTCTATTTTTAAGAAGTAGTTACAGATGAAGAGAAAATGCTCTACATTAATAGAGCTGCATCAAGATAGATCCTCCCTCAGTTGCCTTTCTGAAGCCGATGGAAATGCCACATATTAGCACTCTTGCTTCACCCATAACATTTAAAAGTGACACTGCTTTTCATGCAAATTTCTTCATTATCTGGAATTGCATTAAATACATCAGAGATGGGCAGAACATTAAATAATCCACCCTCCCTTAAACAACTTGCTATGGAAATAAGATGATATAGGATGGTGGCATGCATCAATTAATTAATACCCAAGTAAATATTGTACACATAGTTTATTTGGGACACTAGTTAATGACTCTGATGTAGTGATTGTAGTTGGATCTAGCCAAGTAGAACATATGGAGAAAGAATTTTTATTATCTTTATTATTAGACCAAATTATAGAACCAAAGAGATTTATCAAATTGGAAGGAGAAAAGAATGGGGAAAAATGGGGATCCAATATTTTCCATTCAGCTACTCAACACAAAACTAATTCTATTGTGGTTTTCCTTAGATGGTGGAAGCTATGTTGTATAATTTTTCTAAACATTAATAAGTGACTCATCTGTTTGGACACTTTTCAAATGTTCTATTTTAAGTGAGTATAGTAAACATACTAGTTATTTATAGTAGTATTTAAAATATTTAAATATTTAATTGTATTTTAAATAGCAGCTGCTGTGGCCTAGAAGTAGAGCTCTTGCCTCACAATCAGAAGGTTGTAAGTTCTATCCTAGGTAGAGGCAGGTGCAGGGTCTTCTGCTTGGGCAGGGTGTTGGAGTAGATGACCTGTAAGGTCCCTTCCAACTCTGTTAATATATTAACTCAACACTGCACCCACTGCTGAGATTAAATCATTTATTTATTTATTTATTTATTTATTTATTTATTTATTTATTTATTTATTTATTTATTTATTTATTTATTTATTTATTTATTTATTTATTTATTTATTTATTTATTTATTTATTTATTTATTTATTTATTTATTTATTTATTTATTTATTTATTTATTTATTTATTATTTGGATTTGTATGCCGCCCCTCTCCGAAGACTCGGGGCGGCATACAAATCCAAATAATAAATAATTTAGTCAAAGTACAATAGCAATATGTGTTAATTTTATCATATCTTAGGAACAGGAATTACTTTAACCCCTTTGAAACCATTTTTTTCTGCTATTTTTGATTCATACATTAAAAAAAAGATTTGTTTTGTGTAACTTAATGTATGGCTGTATCAACCTATTTTTAGTTCATATCAGTTTGACACATGTTCAGTCATAAATACATATAGGTAAGTGCAGTAATGGGCAGACAAAATTTTTATTGCCACACTGTGGGTGTGGCTTATTTTGTGGGTGTGGCTTGATGACCAGGTGGGGGTGGCTTGAACGATCATCATCGTTCAAGTGAACTGTTAAGTCCTCGACTTACAACCTCACCAATGTCTCTTTCTGGGGTGACAATTTGTTTCGTGTTTCCCACGCTCTCCTTCCTGCGTCATCACCCCACCTCAGACTGGGTAGCTAGGCAAATGGGTGCCAATCAGCTGTTGAGAAAAGAGGGGGGAGGAAATGGGCCCCCTGCAACTCCTGCCAGTGTTGGTCTCCCTGCTGCTTTCCGAGGAGGAGGAAGAGGTTGGGATGGGGGTAGTCAGCTGGAGCTGGGCACACAGCTTCATTTCTGCTGGTGGAACTGCCTTCCACCCCGTCCTGCTTGCTGCCCACCCCTGGATAATTGCTTACATCAATCTGCAATTAAAAACCCAGACATTATCACTTGGATATATGGAAGGATCTACTATATCTGACCTTGACTAATCTTGAAAGTCTAAGTAAACCTTAATATGGTTACTATTTGGTTGGAAAATGTCTAAGAAATCACAAGGCTATAGTCTAGCTGGGAGGCACTAAAATATCATGGATGAAGGTAATGGCAAACTAATATACCCACATGAATATGTCTATCAAGCTACTGAAGACACAATTTGATTTGAAAGAGATTTTACTTTATTTCAAAACAGAGTGAGACAGACAGAGGCAGAGACAGATAGACAGAAAGAGAGACAGACAAACAGACAGACAGACAGACAGAGACAGAGAGGCATGCACTTTTTACATATTTTTTAAGTGGGAAGAACAACAGTGGAAAATTTAGACAATGAATTTTGATCTGCATATTAATTTAGAAGGATGAATTACAGACCAGATGAATGTCTGTACTTCCTTACCTGAGATAAGGAAAGATACAAGACAAAAGATCCTGAGATATACAACAGCAAACCAACAGGAGATTGATAAAAGATAATAAGCTTCAAATGATACATAGTTGATTTAAGTTATTTGTTGCTTATGCTTTAATTTTTAATTATAGAAATATCATAAATGCAGATATAATAATAAGTGTGCAAGTTGGTGATTGAAAAATATATATTTAAGATGCATTTTTACTGCTAACAAGAAGTGTTAGCATAATTAAATTTATATATTGAATGGTACTTCAATTTAGAATAATCCCCAAAAGGAAGAAACTAGCTACCCACAAATCAAACAGAACTACAGTATCTAGCTTTGAAGAGGGGCCACTTGCTTTTCAAGGAATTGATGATGAATTTGGCTAATACAAAATCAGAAATTGTTCTAAGGTTTCACTTGGCAATTTGGCAATCAAAGGAAAACACAATGTAGCTCGTTTTCTACTCTATTATTTTCAACTTCACTTCAGTTCATATTTTTTTCTCTCTGCCACCAACCCAACACAAAACTGTTATTATCACCCCTCCAAGTTAATTTTATCTCCAGTTGACTAAGATTATCACTTCTTTCTTCAAGCTTTGGCTTTTCACTCTTAAATCCTTTAATTAGCTTCTTTATAAAATTTCATCCCCCCTCCTCAAGTTGAATATTTTGGATGTACTTTCAATAAAATTATTGCATTTCCACTTTGTCAAAGAGTTTTCTTTTTCAACGTGGCATTTCCATGAATCTTCAGGTGATAAACAATTATTGAATGCTTCCTATCTCCACACAAGAATGTAGAAACTAAGTCACCATTGCTTTATATTTGAGGGTTCAGATTGACTGGCATAGTTGTAATATATTAATTTAGAGTTTTATCGGAGAAACTTTAAACTTTAAAACTATATTATCTTGTAAGAATTATAAAGTGCACACATAAACACACACAGCAAGCATGCTATTCTTTTTTGGGGAAGCAAATATTAATATCTCACCTTAAGGAATGCAAAGAAAATGTCAAGACAGAGGTTGGAACCTGTTTGTAACAAAGAAAAATAATTTGTTAGATATATTAGAAAAATGTATGAACTACACACAAGAAGAGATTTATATATAAATTGTATATATATATATTTGTTTTCATAGATTTTCATGGGTGCAGGTATGACGGTCTTGGCATATTCGTATTTCTTCCCATGTAGGATTCAGACATTTCTGGTGACGTTTTGACGAGGTCCCACTCGTCATCTTCAGGCTGGTGCTTCTGTCCTTGTTCTAGGGCGAAGACAGCGAGACCTGAGCTGCCTTCCCTCTATAAATACTGGTGGCTGGGTGTGGTTTGATGGCTCAGCAATTGCCTGCTGTGTAGAAACTTCCTGGTGAGTCAGTGGGGTAACACCTGGGGTCGTTGGTGTAACTGAGGTATGCTGATTAGTTAATGATTGTGGATTAGGGGTGATATCCTGAGTAGTTGGAGCTTGCAGGCTACTTAGTTGTTTTGCAATGTGTGTTCTGAGTCAGGTTTCACTTTGTATGGCTGGGATACGTTTGTTAATGAGGGCTGGTTTCCAGATGTCTGGTAGGTGGGCGGTATCATCACGTGATGATACCTCCCACCTCCCAGACATCTGGAAAACAGCCCTCATTAACAAACATATCCCAGCCATACAAACTGAAACCAGACTCAGAACACACATTGCAAAACAAATATATATATATATATATATATATATATATATATATATATATATATATATATATATATATATATATATATTTCACTGTATTCTTTACCATTTGCTCCTCTTATATTTGAAGCCACAGCCTTCCATCTGCCATCAAAATTGTCAGATGGGGCCATAAATATTGATTTCTGCTACCCATTCTAATTTTGCTCAACTGAGATTGAGACACAAGGTTTTTTGGTAAGATACCAATGTAGCAGATTTGGTTTTCAGCCTTAGGACACCCAGGCCACCTGCAGCATTCCCCTATCAAATGATAAGGATAGTGCCAGCTCATTTCAGCTAGCATCATGGCTAGTATATTATAAGATTAAACAAAGCCAGGAATTTCAAGCATGCTTACTACTTATTCCATCCTATGAAATAGTTAAGGTCTTTCCCTTCCCTCCCCTGCTCTTCCCTTCCTTTCCTTTCCCTGCCCCCCCCCTTCCTCCTCTCCTCTCCTCTTACATTCCAAATGCATAGTTGCAAGAAACAATCATATAACTCTGCAAATAGACAATTTGTAAACACTTTGTAAGCTTAAGAAAGAGAAGGGGCAATAATTCCACCACAGGTTATTTAAATAGTTGGTCACTCTTTTTACAGCTGAAGAACACACTTAGTTTTCAATTTCAGCTTAGAACATTATCACAGTCTTACATTTTTTTTGCAGGGAGCAGCCAGATCTTAATGGTAAAACATATGTTTAAATGGAAAGTTTCACATCCTTCACAATATTCTTGAAATGTAACACTTCCACTGTATGTACTAGTAGCTTTCTAAATACTTGACATTTTGCCCAAACCACAATCAAGAGAAAGTGTGACAGTTCTTTCTAAGGTGAAATATCTGCAGAATGTGAGGAGTCCAAAGAATGCCAATACAACTTTAGTGTTGCATTTGTTTTGATTTCTTGACATCTACGTAAATAGAGACTCTCACACACATTTCGACACCTATGATATAATTTCTATGAATCTTGTACTTCAGAAATATTCCTAATATTTCTTCACAAAATACATTGACATCCTGTTCCCTTCCACCATTAAATTAATTCTTCATTCCTTCAAGGATGTGAAACAATTATATATTGATCTCTGGATGTCTTGTGTTTTCAAGACTTAAACATCTGAAAGATACCCCTGGTATTAAGCAGAATAAGTTAAAGACATTTCTTAAATGTCAAGCTGTCTACTCAATCTATGCTATTTAAATGGCTTCTGCTCATTTTGTAAAATCAATGAAGGCTTGCTTTCCTAGCTATTTTATGTCATTCCATTGAGAGAGCAGAGATTATGTGTAAACAATGAGCTTTCACTGTTTAGTAAAGTTCCTTTCAATTGCAGAAAGCCAACAATATTATTTGCAAATCATCTCAATGTTGTAAGAAAGAGTGGGGTAATGAAATACAGGTACAATACAACCAATCATTGAGCAAATATTCCAAATTAATAATGGCACTGAAAAAAATGACTTTTGACTGGTTCTCCCTTATGACTGTCACATGTTCCCATGTAATCAAAATTGGGGTGCTTAGCATCCAGAATGCCCACAGCCGACTTACCGGCCGGTGGGGTTTGCGGCGATCGGCGGGGAAGGAGGCCGCCATGTTGGTGGGCGGAGTCACGGCACCCACGTCGGGGTGCCGTGACCACGTGGTGCGGTGCGTGGGCACCGATTGGCCGGGCGAGCAGGGCAGCCCTATAAAAGGGGGCTGCCTCGTGGCGCAGCAGTCTCGCCCGGAGCATCGTGAGGCGAGGCTGCTGCTGCTGCTGCCGGCCCGGGCTGCTGCGTCATAGGCCCGGAGGCCGGCGGAGCAGCCGATCGACGCGGCCTTTTGAGGCCTGAAGAGCCGCGAGCGGCGGCTGGCGGCTGCGTTCGCTTCGGCGACACCCCCGCACAGGGTTTGGAGGCGCATGGAGCGGCGGCACATGGCGGGGGGAGGGAGAGGCCGTTCGGGGGCCTGGCGGCGGGCTTCGGGGTGTGCGGACCGGGGGGCCAGGCGCCACCCCCCCCCCCCCCGTTGAGCCCCGCCGCTCCGGGAGAACGCGAGCGGCGGCTGGAGGCTGAGTTCGCTTAGGCGGCACCCCCCGCACACGGTTTGGAGGCACATTGAGCGGCGGCACATGGCGGGGGGAGGGAGAGGCCGTTCGGGGGCCCGGCGGTGGGCTTCGGGGGGGGGGCAGGCCGGAGGGCAAGGCACCCCCCCCCCCAATCGAGCCCCGCCGCACCGGTAGTACGCGGGCCCCCAGGCGAGCGTGGAGCGAGGTTTCGGGGGCTAGGCTGGCCTGGAGGCCAGCCGAGGGGGTCAGCCCCATGGGGGAGGTGCGTCCCCGGGGGGCGCGCATCGGGCGAAGGCGGTCCTATTGGGGACGGGGGGCCGCTGCCAGGATCGGGCCCTACCTGCAAGGCACTGGGTGGGGTCAGGCTAGGCCACTGGGGCGGAGGAGGGGGCCCTCTGCGCATTGACCCACGTCTGTCTGAGGCAGGGGCCCCCGCTGCCAGGCCTACCAGGAGTGAGCAGGGGGTGGGGGGATTCACTTGCGGTTTCCTCACATCTTCTGTCTTCCTTGCTTGAGGTACAGGGTGAGAGGCCTAGGAAGCGAGGCTGGTCCGGTTGGGCCGGGCCCCGCGCGATGACAGCGCAGAGGAGTCTCGGGGCTCATCGGAGGTGGCTGAGCGCCCGCAGTGAGCACTGGATGATCGGCGTGCAGACAGAAGAGCAAGCGGAAGACGGCCAGGAGGCTGGCCTCCGGCCCCGAGGACGCAGTCGTTGATTCTTCTCGCCGGGGTGAGTGCCCTGTGCCTAGGCACCGGCGGTCCCTCCCGAGGGGGCCACGTGGCTGGCGACGGGCTGACAAATGCACGACACGGGTAGCTCCCAGGACCTGGCGCCCGCTCACGGGTGTTCAGGTTGGGAAGAAGTGGCGTAGACGGGTTTTTGGCCAAGAGGCGCGCTGGGAAGAGGGATACATCAAAGGATGGCTCAGGTCGGCCAAGGGACGGCAAGAGGGACAAAGGCGCGGAGTGGGCGTCTGCATTTTGGCCTACCCTCTGTGGTTGGGGAAGATGACGTCCATAAGACCCATGAGCTCATCTTGTACACAAACATGATTCTGAAAGCTTATCAGGGGTTTGGGGGCGAGGCTTGGTAGCAATATGAGGAGACCTGTCGTGGGTTCGCCGCCCCCCATGGACATTGGCTTGGGATAGGAGCAGGGACCCCGGCCCCTGGCCAATGGGGCGCAGCGGGTTCATCCTTTCGGGGCCCGCCGTGTTGTTACGAGTGCGACGCCAGGGGGGGGGGGCCTGTTCAAGGTCATATTTCCGTTCCCGCCGCGCTTGCGTTTTGTGCATCGGCCGGCACCCGACCTCCGCTTGTTGCGGGGGAGGGGGGAAGGGCCGGCTCCGAAGATGCCGGGGCCCTAGCCAAACCCCAGCCGGGAGGAGCTCTCAGTAGGGGGCCCCGCCCCAGTTTGGTTGGACTGATTGAAGGACGGGCTCACCGGCTACCGCCCCAAGAGGAGCACTGATTTTATGCTCGCTTCGGGATCCCATACCGGGGGCCTCGCATGGCCTGCCTGTCCGATGCTCTTTAGGCCGGTGGTAGTTGTGGGTCAGGAAGTGTGGGGCAAAATTGCGCGGGAGGTGCGCGGGGACCGAGTTTTGGGCCCCCTTTTGTGGCCCCCCCCCCGTTTTTTCCCTTACCGCAGGTGCCCCCACCCGGGGTGGTGCCCAGGAGAGCTGCGAGGGAGTTTCGGCTCATACACCACCTGTCTTTTCCTCCGGGTGGATCGGTAAACATTCACGTTCCCGAGGAGCTGTGCTCAGTACGCTACACACCGTTCGAGACGGCCGTCGCGATGGTCCGGGCGTGCGAGGTAGGGGCTTTGATGGGGAGATGTGATATCAAGTCGGCCTTTCGGCTTTTGCCTGTATACCCGGGGGGATTTTGACCTGTTAGGTTTTCAGTTAGGGCAGGTTCTTGTCGATAGGGCCCTGCCGATGGGGGGTTTTTCAGTGCCCCGCTCCCTGTTCGGGAGGTCATGGTTCATCTTTGGAGGGGGGCTCAGGTTACAGGTACGGGGATAGAGTCGATGGTGCTAAGGTGCGGGCTGCCCGACGGGGAACTGACCTGACTCACGGTTGCGGTGAGGGTTTCCCGAGCCGCCAGGAAAGTGACTCTTAAGCTGGTTCAGGAGATGGCTGGCCGGTTGAATTTTGTTGGTAAAGTGATAGCGCTAGGTAGGGGTTTTTTACGTTTAGCCTGTATCGGGAGACGGTTGGCGTGACACACGGACCACAGGATAGGGTTGTATAGGAGAGTTGGGAGGAACTCGGGGTGGCAATGGTTTCGGGACGTGTACACCGGTGTGGCATTGCGGCGACAGTATATGCTGCTGAAGGCGGACTTCCAGGGAGGTCCGACGCGCGGGCACGGCCGGTCTTGGAGTGGTGGCGGCAGGAAGCGTGGTTTCGGGCAGACTGTCAGCAGAAGTGTCGCGGCAGGGTTGTCTGTAGGGTTTTGGCGTTTTTTGGGGCTATTCCCACCTGCCGTGGCCCTCGAGCGGTGGCCCTCAGTTGTGCCGGGAGAACGGCCAATTTTGGTGTGACAACATGACGGTGGGACACGTGGTGCACACGCTCTCCTACAGCACTGGAGGGGTGAAAGGGTTCGGTCCGGTACATGGTAGTGAGATGCCTGGCCGATAGCATGCTTTACCGGGCCCACCACGTTCCGGGGGTTTGCAAAGGGGGGGCGGCTGCACCGGCAGGGGGACAGTAGGCCAGGTCCCGGCTGCTTGCCCCATAGGCCGAGGGGCACCCGAAAGCAGCCCCACAGCATCCGTGGCTTCCCGTGGGGGCCGACGCAAGTGAGGCCATGGATTTGTCCTTGGCCCCAAGCAACAGGGGACCATACCAGCGGGCAAGTGGGGAAGTTTGGGGTTTTTTCATCCTGATAAGAGATACGATCAGCTTTGGCCTGCCCCTGTGGAACACCTTGCTCGAATTCTGCGCACCCCGCAGGCGCCGGGGTTACCGGCCCGGACGATTGGGGGCGTGCTTGCCGGCCGGGCCTTCGGGGCCAGGTCACGGGGCTTTCCTGACCCCACTGGCGATTTCGGGGTGAGGAAGACGCTGGAGGGTTGTATTAGAGGGATAGGCTAGGTCCTGGGTGACAGTGGGCGTCCCCTACAGCTCACCCACCTGATGGGGCTTTACGAGCTATGGGGCCGGCTCTGCCGCTCTGAGTAGGCGGCAGCAGGGTACCACAGGGCTGCGGTGACTTTGTCTTTTGGAGCCATCCGGGTCTATGAGGTTCTTGCGGCTCCCCGAGCCGATTGCTTCGGCCAGGATTTTACCGCCAGGGTTATCGAATTACGGAGGGGCTCGGAGTCCTGGAGGCGTAGCCAGTCCAAGACAGACCGAAGGGGTCGAGGTGTGACGGCAGACTTTCCCGGGCTGACGACCGGAGGGCGTGCCCGGCGGTGGCTTTGGTGGAGTATTGGGCCCATTGGGGCAAAGAGCCGGGTTTTTCTCTTGTTATGTGTCTGGCGAACCTCTTACCAGGTACCAAGTTTTGGGCTGTCCCGTCCGAGGCGCTGGCCAGGCTGGGGCTGGATCCCAGACGTTACGGGACCCACTCCTTAGGAGAGGTGCAGCGTCGTTCGCAGCTCTCGAAGGCTCCTGCAGGCTGGATAAAGACAGTGGGCCGCTGGATATGGGGGGCCTTCCGGACGTACACCCGCCCTTAGGTGAGTGGGGCGGGAAGGGGTCCTGTCGGTGCCGTCATGTTTGATCCTGTTTTGTTTCCTCCCTCCTCTTGACTGAATGCAGGGCAGGCGACACGGAATCCTGATATGTGGCCACAGCATGGTGTACTGGGCCGAGAGGAGGGCCCGCGAGACAACGCCCGGCACGCAGTGGGAGATGGAGCATCGAGCGGTCGATCAGTGGCTGGGCCGTCGGGGCCTGCGGTGGCGTGTGGTTCTTCCCCTGTTATGCAACAGTGGGAAGGCGCAGGGAGTGCCGGGCTGTTTGGTATCACCCGTTGGTGGTAACGATGTGGGTTGATGTCAGGTGTCGAGCTTCCGTGGCACATCTGGAGGGTATTCCAAGTGAACGTGGAGCGGTGGCCTGACCCGTGCGTGTGGTGGTCCAACATCCTGTCAAGGAGGTGCCGGCAGGCATGCTAGAATACTTAAGGTGGTGGACGGGGCCGGGAAGAGAGTAAACAGAGCAGTTAAAAGCGGGTTGTCCAGGCCGGGGGTGGAGTGATAGGCCACCCTGAGATAGGGCAGCCTTTATAGACTGTATAGACAGGACGAGGAGCAATTGGCCGTCAGCGGGAACGAGATAAATTATATCAGACCTGCAGAGGTGCCTGCACATATATGTGCAGGGGGGGGGAGCAGGGGGAATAAATTAAAATTTCACCCCCTGCTGTGGCCGATAGGGGGCGGAAAATAAAATAAATAGCAACTGGTGAGCTCCTTTAGGGGCACCTCTAATGAGGTGAGGGGCGAGCTCCTTCTCGGATTACAGGGCTCGACCGGCCTGGGTTCGGGGAGTGAGTCGCTCCTGTGGCTTGCTTGCTGGAGTTTAACATAGACCAGTAGCGAGCCATCCCACACGCCAGGTGTGGCGTAGTAAGGGTGCAGGGGGTAGGTGTAGTTTACCATGACCCGCACCCAGTTTCAAGGAGTTTTCGCCCGAGGGTTGCTCTGTCTGAATTGGGCACTTTATTCCGCCCCCATTTGATTTTGCACCCTGCAGGTCATGTGGGGTTAATGTTTTAAATAAATTAATAAATTAAGAAGTTAAGTTGTTTGAATAAAAAGTGACCCCGTTATACCCACACCTTGTGTCCGACTATTACTCCGCCTGCGCCGCAATGCCCACAGCCGACTTACCGGCCGGTGGGGTTTGCGGCGATCGGCGGGGAAGGAGGCCGCCATGTTGGTGGGCGGAGTCACGGCACCCACGTCGGGGTGCCGTGACCACGTGGTGCGGTGCGTGGGCACCGATTGGCCGGGCGAGCAGGGCAGCCCTATAAAAGGGGGCTGCCTCGTGGCGCAGCAGTCTCGCCCGGAGCATCGTGAGGCACCCACCCACCCTCCCTCTGTTACAGGGTGCATATGATGGGTCGCCCTCCGGGGGGCCGAGTAGGAATTTTTGCAGTCGCAGCATGAATTGGACGAGCTGCGATTGTTTTTCGCCTACTCCACTCTGTGCGTGGGAGTGTGGTTAGGGGGTGGCCCCACCATCTAGTGCCCCCCCCCCACCCTTAGGGTCACTGGGGTGGGGAGGGGTGGCCGATAGGGGGCGGAAAATAAAATAAATAGCAACTGGTGAGCTCCTTTAGGGGCACCTCTAATGAGGTGAGGGGCGAGCTCCTTCTCGGATTACAGGGCTCGACCGGCCTGGGTTCGGGGAGTGAGTCGCTCCTGTGGCTTGCTTGCTGGAGTTTAACATAGACCAGTAGCGAGCCATCCCACACGCCAGGTGTGGCGTAGTAAGGGTGCAGGGGGTAGGTGTAGTTTACCATGACCCGCACCCAGTTTCAAGGAGTTTTCGCCCGAGGGTTGCTCTGTCTGAATTGGGCACTTTATTCCGCCCCCATTTGATTTTGCACCCTGCAGGTCATGTGGGGTTAATGTTTTAAATAAATTAATAAATTAAGAAGTTAAGTTGTTTGAATAAAAAGTGACCCCGTTATACCCACACCTTGTGTCCGACTATTACTCCGCCTGCGCCGCAATGCACTTACAACAGTTGCAGCATTATTGCAACCTTCCCAGATGTTTTCTGACAAGTGAGGTCAATGAGGAAAGCTAGATTCACTTAAAGACTCTATGATTCACCTGACAATAGCAATAATTCACTTAATAATCATGGCAAAAAATTAGGCCAGCCTGACGCTAATCACCTTGTTAAGCAATGGAAATTTTGGTCCCAATACTGGTTGTATGTTGAGGATGTCTGAATGCATAAAGTCTGTAACAGTGTGTTTAAGCACTTTATGGAGGTCCAAGGAAGCTCTGCTTACATTTGTTTGACTCTTGATTACTTTCTCAGTGCAATTTGAGTCTGAAATAAAACAGGCCTCAGATCATTTGAATAACTGAAGAGAAGGATTTAGGGGTAGTGATTTCTGACAGTCTCAAAATGGGTGAGCAGTGTGGTCGGGCAGTAGGAAAAGCAAGTAGGATGCTTGGCTGCATAGCTAGAGGTATAACAAGCAGGAAGAGGGAGATTGTGATCCCCTTATATAGAGCGCTGGTGAGACCACATTTGGAATACTGTGTTCAGTTCTGGAGATCTCACCTACAAAAAGATATTGACAAAATTGAACGGGTCCAAAGACGGGCTACAAGAATGGTGGAAGGTCTTAAACATAAAATGTATCAGGAAAGACTTAATGAACTCAATCTGTATAGTCTGGGGGGACATGATCGAAACATTTAAATATGTTAAAGGGTTAAATAAGGTTCATGAGGGAAGTGTTTTTAATAGGAAAGTGAACACAAGAACAAGGGGACACAATCTGAAGTTAGTTGGGGGAAAGATTAAAAGCAACGTGAGGAAATATTATTTCACTGAAAGAGTAGTAGATCCTTGGAACAAACTTCCAGCAGACGTGGTTGGTAAATCCACAGTAACTGAATTTAAACATGCCTGGGATAAACATATATCCATCCTAAGATAAAATACAGGAAATAGTATAAGGGCAGACTAGATGAACCATGAGGTCTTTTTCTGCCGTCAGTCTTCTATGTTTCTATGTAACTGTACCCAATTTCAAATTAAATAATTTCCATTCTTCTATTCTTTCCTTCACTCTGTGTGAGGCAGCTGCAAAGAGCAAATGGCAAGGTGGGTGAGATGCATATATATAGCGAAAAGAACAGCATAAGAAGCTTATTTTCTGCATACTTTCAAAGCTTTACATATTTAGCGGTTTATTTTTCTTCAAAAGCTTTTGTTTATTTACACAAGTCTAGCTTAAACTGTTAAATACAATAGGTACTTGTGGGCAGATAAGTTTCAAAACAAGGGTTTTTTTTCCCCCATTAACCATATATTTCAATTTTGTAACAGATACCCAAGCTAATAAGCTATATATTCGTATATACATTAATATACATTAATGAGAACCAGCTTGGTGCAGTGGTTAAGGCATAAGGCTAGATCAGGGATGTCAAACTCAAGGCCTGCGAGCCAGATTTTGCCCGCAGGAGGCTTAGGTCTCACCCACAGGCCCACCCTTGGAAGCAACAAAAGACCAGCCTACAGTGTTTCTGCCAATAAAAATGGAACTCGAGAGGGCACCTAGCTTCCCCAAGCTCTGTTTTTGGTGGCAGGAGACTGCAAAAGGTCGTCACAGCCAAAAGTGGAGCATAGGCAAGCCACACTTGGCCTCCTTGAGCTCTGGAGGACTGGAGGCCATTGCAGCTGGAAACAGTGTTTTGATGAATGACATTGACCAGGTCACATCTCTTGGCCACTCTCCCACTACAACCCCGGCTTTGACTTCTCCAAAGCCTTTGATTCAGTGGTCCACGACAAACTACTCCTAAAACTTAAATCCTATGGCATCTCAGGACCCCTCCACAGCTGGATTACAGCATTCCTGTCAAGCATCATATCTACCCCTGCCCCTATTAAAAGGTCCCCCAAGGTAGCATACTGGGACCTACGCTCTTCATTCTCTACATCAATGAACTTTGCGATCTCATTACAAGCATCTGTGTTCTCTTCGCTGATAATGTAAAACTCTTCAACACCACCGAAAACACAACTACTCTCCAAAAAGATCTAGACTCTGTTTCTGATTGGTCTAACACATGGCAACTCCAAATCTCAACCAGAAAATGCTCTGTCCTGCACATCGGCAAAAAGAATTAGAACTCCAAACACAAACTGAATAATCAAATTATCACAGATAACCTCCACTCAGTTAAGGACCTCGGAGGACTAATTTCAAAAGACCTAAGTGCCAAAGCCCACTGCAACAACATCGGCAAGAAGGCTTCAAGAGTTGTTAATCTAATCCTACGTAGCTTCTGCTCTGGCAATCTCACACTACTTACCAGAGCTTACAAAACTTTCGTCAGACCCATCTTAGACTACAGCTCATCTGTTTGGAACCCATACCGCATCTCAGACATTAACACCCTCAAAAATGTCCTGAAATACTTCACTAGAAGAGTCCTGTATTCCTCCCCGCGTAAAAGAATACTGTATGAAACTAGACTTACAATCCTGGGCCTAGAAAGCTTAGAACTACGCCGTCTTAAACATGATCTAAGTATTGCCTGCAAGATCATATGCTGCAACGTCCTGCCTGTGAACAACTACTTCAGCTTCAACCACAGCAACACTAGAGCACATTACAGATTCAAGCTTAATATCCTTCCGAGGTGGGTAAAATGACGACCCCAATTGTGGGGGCAATATGCTGGCTCTGTTTAAAAAAGTGCTATTGCAAATATGTTGTAAGCCGCCCTGAGTCTAAGAAGAAGGGTGGCATAAATATCAAATGAAATGAAATGAAATCAAATCAAATCAAATCAAATCAAAAAATATTAACCGCTCCAAACTTGACTGTAAAAAATACAACTTTAGTAATAGAGTTGTTGACGTGCGGAACTCATTACCGGACTCCGTACTATCATCCCCTAACCCCCAACATTTTACCCTTACACTGTCCACGGTTGACCTCTCCAGATTCCTAAGAGGTCAGTAAGGGGCGTGCATAAGTGCACTAACCCCTGTCCTATTATCTCTCCTATACCTCTTCTATCCCTTTATCTTTCTTCTATTCTCTCTTTGATTTATCTTATCCTATACTTTCTCTTCTATTCCTTCTCTAATTTTCATTTCTTTTTTCCCCTTGAATGTGTCCTCTACTACCTTCATTGTGTATTATTGTGTATTGGACAAAATTAATTAAATAAATAAAATAAAATAAAATTGGGAGACTGAATTCTAGCTCTGTCTAACAAAGCCATCTGGGTGACCTTGGGCCAGTTATTTTCTCTCCACCCTTGGTAGGAAGCAATAGCAAACCACTTCTAAAACACGCTGTCAGGAAAACTGCAGGGATTAGTTAAGGCAGACTCCAAGATTTGGACATACATAAAAACACACACATACACACAGAAAATCCTCACCTTTGAGAATGTTTTTTTTTTGTCAAGTCACTATCACTATAAATTATTTTATGCTTAAGCAGAATATTGGCATTCTTATTTCTTCTTGCAAGCAAAATATTAAATTAACACTTCAGTACAATTTGTAAATGAACCAACAATATCCATTTTTGGTACTTAAGAATTAATGTTTTCCTAATCTTAGTAACAAGGTTAAATTAAGTCCTGTAGTATTTTAAATTGTGATAAAACTAGATAGTGATGGATTGTTTTATAAGAGAGCATTGAACTATTTATCTGTGTTTCAGTTCCCAAATTAAATATACTGATGAAAAGGCCTCTTTTCAAATTTCCAGTAATCTCTGATTACTTTGATATAACATCATTATCACATTTCTGATAGTTCAGGCAATACAAATCTTTAGCAAAAGATAAAATTAGCATCCTAAATGGCCTTAGCTTGGCTTTTGTATAGTTTAATATAGTTTTATTTTCATTTAAAATGATTTTGAAAAAATAAAAAGTGCACAAAAGAAAGGATTAATGGAATCCCACATCCTACTACCGCCACAAAACTTATAAGAGAAAAAGCATAGAGGGGAAAAAGAAGCACAGGCCATTGAAAATAAACTTTGATGAAATAAATTAGAAGACTCAATTGATGGAGTTGCCATAGAAACATCCCAAAATTATGACAAAAATCTGGAGGTTCCTTCATAGGACAGGCCAAAATAATATATATTTGATCAATGAATTTTGGAGGGAAAGGAATAGAATACCTAAGCAGGCTTTGTTTTATTTCATGTTGTGATGAACACCAGAATAAACACACGGACCACAGAGCTGGGATTTATGGGTCACTTTATTAATTTAAATCTGGACCTGTAGAGGTAAATCAAATGGGGTGGAACTCAAGTTCAAACATTCCTGGGCAACTATGGGCGAAGCTTCTTGCTGAGCAAAGGAAAGATTATTGACCAACATGTGGGAACATCATGGAATAAACCTTGCTACAAAGCTCAAAGTCTACTGAGCAGTAAGACTAACTGCCCTATGCTAGTGAGGCTTGTATGCTAGTGAGACTTGGACTGTACATAGGAGACATGCTAAGCCAAGGGTGGGCAATTAATTTTGCCATGGGGCTGCATGAGAAATTGGGATGGTTTTAGAGGGCCCGACTAATATAATTAACTTAGTTCTACCCTCTTCTTTGTTTTCTTTCTCCCAAATTACTCCCCCCAATACACACACACACACAAACACACACACAAAGAGCGCAAACCTCCCCCCTGTTCCTTATTTATTTATTTGCCCCTCCACTCTCCTCCCCCTCCTCCCTTTATTTCCTCACTTGCACTGCCTGTCCCCAGCAGCCCACACCCCCACTCCCGGCTGGCCTCACCCCCGCATTATCACAATAACACTCACTTATGGCACAATAACACCTAATAGGGCATGAAGCTGCCTGCCCGCTTTTCTCCCCTCTGTGTCAGCCTGCCATCACCTCCCCCAGCAGCCCTCCACCCTTGTATCCTATCCACTGGGCTGTTGTTCCCCCCCCATCTCAGCTGCCCAGCCTGTTCCCACCGCGATTGGGCTGCTGCTGCTCTGAGCCTCAGCAACTGCCCCCCTCCCAACCCGTTGCTTTCTGTCTGGCACCGCAGAGAGGAGAGAGCCGTGAGGAAGGAGGGATTGTTGCTTTCCTGCGACAAAACATGACTAAAAAGGGCGACCCCGATTTGTCCTGCGATGGTGGGGCTCTAAGAGAACCTTGTTGGTGGGTGTTTTTTTTGTCCTGTTCATTAGAGGTGCTTGTTCCCCCCCACACACACACTCCATGGCTTATTCCTCCAGGAAACCAGTCACAGATAGCAGGCAGGCCAGTCACAGACAGTGGATGGGCCAGATGCCCAGGTCTGTGCAAGGCAATTAAACCACTTCCACATGACCTGCCTTCAGTAGAATTCTGAGGATCCAGTGGCAGGATAAGGTGCCAGACACAGAAGTCCTCTCCAGAGCAGGCCCAGTTGTGGGCTGCTGCCCACCTGGGGGGGGGGATGCAGTGGGGTGGCAAAAATGGAGCTCCACCCCAGAACACCCAATTTGCATTGAAGGACGTTGAAAGAAAATGCAGGACGTCCTGCATAAGGCACCCCCACAGTGTGGTAGTAAAATTTTTGGTACCCTTCACTGAGCAGGCCTGTCATAAATTCCCATCCTGCTGATGAAAGCCCATATACGCTAGACAGGCCATGTTGCTAAGATGCCAGACCATCGCATTCCTAAACAGCTCCTCTATGGTGAGCTGTCTAAAGGAAAACGATCACACAGGGGACAAAGGAAGTGATACAAAGACATGTTGAAAGCCTCCTTCAATTCCCTCAATATCGACACCATCTCCTGGGAAACCCTGGCACAAGATCAATCAACATGGCGCATGCTGATCCACCATAGCTGCATGGAGGACAGAAGAATAACCATAGCAGAAGAGAAGTGAGCACTCCACAAAGCAGAGCTGCAATTCTGCGACAATGGTGCCCACACCCATCTGCCCAATATGTAGCAGAACATTTCATGCCCATATAGGCCTTACAAGCCACCTGCAGACACATTGTGGGCAGCCCACAACCTGTTAGATGTCAAGGTCCTCTTTGAACATGATGGATGAACATCATCAAGCAAGGTATAGGGCATCAGGGGAGTGTCTCCAGAAAACTTGATCAGCCTGATGATGCCAGATAGCATAGATGGGCAGCTAGCCTAGTTTCTTAGAACCTTTGCCTTTCAATCCCCAGGCATCATGATTGATAGTATCCTTCAGAGTTAGGTTATTAATGCAACAATTTAGAACGATGGACCCACAATGAAACAATGACACAGACAAATGATAGGAAACAAAGACTGAAGATTTCAGTTTCAGATCTCCAGTAATTTATTGGAGATCATAGGTCTTCGTATGTAGATAAGAAATATGTTTATTTAATCATAACAAGGAAAGATAAATCCAGTGTCCTAAATTGGTGAACAGCAGTGTAATAATAAGAAAAAAGACAAGCAAGGGAATATAATTAGTCCTCCTTCAAACAGCAGCAACTAAAGCAGCACCAAAGTATTTATCTTTCTTCCTTAATATTTGCCCAAATTGTTCCTGACATGACCAGAATTGAGTTTCTGCCCAGTTTGATTTATTAGGATATAATTAGATGGATAAGACAGATTTTTCAACTTCCCCAAACAAAATTCAAATCTCGAATGCAAAGAACTATCACCTGAATAACTCAGGGCTCTGTCTGCATAATAAAACTCTAGATGCTTTTTAAATACCCAGAAAATGTAATGAGGACCTCATAGAATTAATAAGAAAGCTATTCCGCTATTAGTTATAATAGTTACTGGAGTGCCTTCAGTAAAACAGTTCCCCTTTGCAAAAAAAAAAAAAAATCCAGTAATTTCAAAACCAAAACAATATGACAGTAAAGCACTCTGTTTGGCAGAAGCCAGAAGGGAACTGAAACAAGGTGTGGATTTTGAAATAAATTCATTTGAATTATATTAAATAAGGTTCTCTAATTTATCATTTTTAAAAATTTATTTACTTACTTAATTACTCACTTACTTACTTACTTATTCACTCACTCACTCACTCACTCACTCACTCACTCACTCACTCACTCACTCATTCATTCCTTCATCCATCCATCCATCCATCCATTCATTCATTCATTCATTCATTCATTCATTCATTCATTCATTCATTCAATTTAGAAGTTAGCAAACTTTTAGCAGGTTGGAGAAAAAGAAAAGGTAAGAACAGTGCAAAACACAGAAATCTTGAGCAGCACAAATGCAAATATATAAACAAATAAAATCCTATTTAACTGCAGCTCAACCATCCACTTGCCCAAAGCTTAGGACAATAACCAGGTCTTCAATAGCTTCCTAACATCATCAAGGTGGGATTTATCTGGATCTCTAGGAAGATATTATTCTAGAGATGAGGCATCATGCAGAGAAGGCTTGCGTCCACCCTTCCTGATATTAGTGGATGGATAAGATCATTTTGAGACAAAAGATCCCTCAAATAGCCATGACTTATGTCATTTTGGAACATAGATGGAATGCCTTGGTTGGCATAAAGCAATAGAGAAGTGAAAATCTGAGGGGGGAAATTTGCACGCCTACTCTTCCTTAAAATAATAGTAATAAATTTGCCCCAAATTTTCTGCACTTTGAACCTTGACATCTCTAAGGATTAATTAAGATGCTGTTTTAACCTTGCACAAATGATAATTCACATTTTTAAACTTCCCAAATTGTAAAATATGCCACTTGCAATAATATGAACTGATTCTTAAGCAGTGAGACTTTCCATTTAAATAAGCTCTGCTTATTTCATTTATCTGCCTATCCTTTGTTTTTGTTTTTTTTAACGTTACATAACTGTGCATAACATTTTAATAGTATGTGAGGTTCGCATTCAGGACCTAGTTGAAGGTTCTAGAACTCCTTTCTCATACATTTTATAAAAATGTGAAGCTATGATAAAATAAATTGTGGCTTGAAGACAGATAAAAGTGAATGTTTACAAGATATATTTGACTTTTTTATTACATGTTAGGAATCTGAAATGTTCTGTGCACAACAACATTAATGAGAGTAACAATTTGTGTACAACAACATTTCTGAGATATCAGTGAATTAATTCAATTCAAATCAATGGAATTAATTATGATCAAGCAGCAGCCCAAAATAATACAATTCAATCTCAGATACAAATGAAAACATACATAATATATCCCAGTGATGGGCTACCAAAATCTTTACTACCACACTGTGGGCGTGGCTTATGCATTTTGTTTCAACATCTTTCAGTGCAAGTTGAGTGCTCTGGGGTGGAGCTCCAAATTTTGCTATCGGAACTGCGTTCCTGACCGTTCCCATGCAGGCCATGGAGTGTTGATGAGATATGGGCATATCTAGGAAAGCCCATGATTGCTCTTGCAGCTGCGTTCTGCACAATCTGAAGTTTCCGAACATTCTTCAGAGGTAGCCCCATGTAGAGATAACTTCAGGTTGTAGTAAATCCATATACTCTTTTGAACGGCCTGAATCTCCTGATTTCTCTGGTGCTTGACACATAATATATATATGTGTCAAGCACACATTTGAAATGCCTTTATACAATCTCTGGCATTCTGTACTGATGATGCATCAATTTGTTAAAAATACCATTGAGTTCATAACATAATATAAATATTTATCCTTAACCATATATTTTCCCATTGATCCACCTGCATATTATAACCAACATTTTGGTTTTAAATAATCATTTACAAGGTTTTTGAAGCCAATACAAGCAAATAAGCCAATTTCATCGAAAGAAAGAATCATAGTATGATTTGCATATTGTAACATTGGAATGAGTTTATAGACTATTTTTATACATTTTATTCCTTTTACTCTTAAACATACATTGACTTACCTACAATTTGAAATTCTTAATTCATATATGGCTCAGAAAATATACAGAAACCTAGGGAATCTTTCTGCACAGAGACAAAAAAAATAGATTTAATTGCTATAAAAATACTTTTGACATCATTATCTCCTACTTTCTCTTTTTTGTTTTTTTTTCTTTATTGAAGAAAGAACAACACCACAATATATATGTGTCTACATGTACAAATCAAAAAAGAGAAATTTGAGCACGGGGAATATAAAAAACATACAAATATATGGTTTTTGCATTAAACCTCTATCATAATAGGTAGTTAATGTCTTAACTGAATGAAAAGGAGAGAACAGTACAACACATTAATAAAAGAAAAAGGAAAAAGGTAAAGAAGAAGAGTTAAAGAAGAGTGGAGAAAAGAGAAGAAGAAGAAGAAAAGAGAAAGAAAGAAGAAAGAAAAAGAGAAGGAAACTGTACATGGATACAACAGAGTCAAGTCAACCTCTTTTTTGACTATCATGTTTCACAGCCTTTATAGACTTGTTGCATTTCTGTTAATTACTGGCATTTTTGTGGTCATTGGTTTATATAGGAAGAAGTTCAATTTCTAAAAGAAATCAAATTTCTTCCTATATAAACCAATATCTCTTACTTTCTCAATGGTATGATTAAATTAATATTCTTAGCTGTATGTATTTCTTTTTTCATTATTTCTTTCTATTAAGATCAAACACCTTCCAATTTTAAGTGTTTAAATTTTTATTTTGCTGAATGCATTTACTAAGTTCAAATGAAATCATGTCTCTTTACTGTTTGCAGATCTGATTTAAAATGTGCAAGTTTTAGAATTTATCATAAATTATCACTTGAACAAATTGACGATGTGGGCAACGGTGGACTATGAACTGAATGATACTAGCACAGGTATTTTGGGACAAAGGTGCCCAAACCTCTAATTACTGCTAGCATACTTTAAGGAATTTAATTTTCCTCATTATAAATAGTTTAACATCAAGTTCAGACTCCAAGTTCAAAGTTCCAGTTAATATTCTAAATGCTTGCCAGCTTGTATTCTGGCAGAATTCATGCAGAGATGCCTTATTTGATGCTAGCTCTATATGTAATCTGAATGTGGTTGCTCCATGAAATCAGTCTGATGTATGATTATGTCATTATAATTGTATCACAGCAATCAAGAACATAAACTGGTCTCCCAGGAAAGCAATTTTGGGACACAATACAAGGACAGCAATATTTTTTCTAGGAAATTCATTTAGCAGTACAGAACTGTCTTCTGCTCAATAAAACCTTGGCCCCATTCAGTTCAAGTTCAAATATTTCTCAGAATTACTTTTTTTTTTTTTTTGCAATAATGATTATACAGTACACGAAACTCTAACATGCAAAATATAAGCTCTTTCTTGAATCATTATCCAATTCTTCTAATATGGTCGCTGCAAGTCAATGTAAAACTAGTTTGCAATTATATAGGGAAATTATTGTTGTTATATTTCTAAACTGTCCCATTAGTGAAGAATTTCAACAGTGGTTGATTGGCTGATATGGAATATGTGATAGGCATATAGGTGTACACATGTTTCAATGTATTTTGGATTATTTTTGATCTAATATCTAATAATATATATTGATATAAAACATATTTTTATTTTGTCATTTGCATATATATATATATGCTTGTAGATTGGGATTATCAACTGCATTTCTTTCTTCCTTTTGCATTGTTATAAAGAGCTGTGGTGACACAGTGGCACAATGGTTAGAATGCAGTACTGCAGGCTACTTCTGCTAACTGCCAGCAGTTCAGCAGTTCGATTCTCAAAGGCTCAAGGTTGATTCAGCCTTCTATCCTTTTAAGGTCAGTAAAATGAGACCAAGATTGTTGGAGGCGATATGTTGACTCTGTAAACTGCTTAGAGATGGCTGCAAAGCACTGAGAAACAGTATATAAGTCTAAGTGCTATTGCTATATTTGACATTATCCTCCCTTGTTCCATTTTCCTATAAGTCATTTAGGATTCTGAATAAAGCATCTGTTGCTATAATCAGTTTTTCACCTATGTAAGGGGAAAGATGTGGAACAATTTCTTTATTATGCAAATTACAATTACAGTGTCCTAACAGGATCCATTCCCACACCTTAAGTGTGATTTTTATGCATAGACACACACTCACACACACACACAAAACCTAAAGTTGCAAATAATAACAAATGTATGGCATGAGTTTTCTCTTTAGGCAAAATCCACATATAGCCTAAGTAGGCTATATGTGGATATTATGCACAAAGAAACTGCAAATTGTCAAAGGATGAAGAACTTCAAGTGCCAGACTCATATTTCCAGATGCTTTGGGAATCAGACAGAAATTTTAGACACGTAACCAAGGTTGTGATAAAAAAATAAATCTCCCTCAATTGTTTTCAGGTGTCTCTTGATTCTCCTTTGTAAATTACTATTTTATGTAGGAAATGATGCCATACATTTTCTCCCTGTTTACAGATGGGGCAAGAAAGGCTCCTTGAAGAATCCCATCATCTATAGAGACAGGTAGCTGCATTATACCTGTGGGATGTGGCAGATTGGCAATTTGTTCCAAGTTCCAGTCTTAGATTCTTGTAAGGCCTTTTGTACATCTATAGTGCAGACATTTACTCTGATAGATTTACTTTTCCTTATATTGAAACTCCCAATTTGATTAGAAGCCCTTCTCCTTCAGCTTGGGCTAAAATCCCCTTGCTCCATCATTTTAGATATATACAAAGCTTAGAAGCCTTCACAATGTAGCCGGTATTGTGGGGAGACCTGACCTTACTATAAAGAATCCTCCTTCACTCAATCCCCACTTCTTGTAAATGTTAAACTTAATGCTAACATCTTTAGAAACAAAATTTCAACTACAGTGAGAGGAAGCAATATACATATATATTCCTCTACATGTGGATTCCTCTACATGCTGACACCTACTATTGACAGGCAACCACTTCTACTGCAGATATCCGATGTGAGACACGCTTTCCAGAATATTAATATCCGGAAGGCCGGGCCTGATGGAATCACGGGACGAGTTGTTAGAGACTGTGCTGCAGAGCTAGCTGGAGTGTTCACGGATATTTTCAATCTATCACTGTTGCAGTGCTCTACCCCTACCTGTTTGAAGACATCTATGATAGTACCAGTCCCCAAGCAGACGGTAGTGGTGTCCCTTAATGATTATAGACCAATAGCTTTGACATCTGTTATTATGAAATGTTTTGAGAGACTGGTGTTGAACTATATTAAGGCTAGTCTTCCATCTACTTTGGATCCATACCAATTTGCATATAGGAGTAATAGATCAACTGATGATGCTGTGTCTATTGTGGTCCATACTGTATTGAATCATTTGGAACAACAGGGAACTTATGTAAGGCTGTTATTTGTGGATTATAGCTCTGCTTTTAACACTATTCTACCCAATATGATGTTTTTTAAAATATCTAATTTGGGTATAAACCAGAGGATTTGTTTGTGGGTAAAGGGTTTTTTGACAGATAGGCCACAGTCAGTAAGGATGGGATCTCATTATTCTTCCATTCAGATACTAAGCACAAGAGCCCCCCAGGGTTTCCTTTATTCTTTGTACACACATGACTGCACCCCACTGTATAACACCAATGCAATTATTAAATTTGCAGATGATACGACAGTGGTGGGGCTCATTAATAAGAACAGTGAGTCTGCTTATAGAAATGAAGTACAAGGGCTGATATTATGGTGTAAAGAAAACAATCTTACATTTAACACCAAAAAAACTAAAGAACTGATAATTGACTTTAGGAGGAAGAAATATGTATATTCACCATTGCACATAAATGGCGAGGAGGTGGAGAAGATTGGTAGTTTCAAATTTCTGGGCACTTATATCTCGGAGGACCTCTCATGGACTATGAATGCTAATATGCTTGTGAAGAAGGCACAAAAGAGGCTGTACTTCCTGAGAATGCTCAGGAAGATAAATTTATCTCAGCATCTACTGTTGTCCTACTATCGCAGCACCATTGAGTGTCTTGACATACGGCATACTGGCTTGGTATGGGAGCAGCTCTGTAGTGAACAAAAAAGCTCTACAGAGAATTATTAAAACTGCCCAGAACATCATTGGGCTCCAGCTACCCGCCCTGGATGACATCTTCACATCTCGCTGTTCTAGGAAGGTGCATACCAGTCTCAAAGATTCTTCTCATCCTGCTTACAATCTTTTTGGACTGTTGCCTTCTGGCAGAAGATACAGAACAACTAGAACTCGGACCACACGTTTCCTGAATAGTTTTTATCCCAGAGCTATACTCGCACTTAACAACGAACTAAAGGGTCACCATCAGTGAACTGTTGGACAATATTACTTGGTTTGTCATGTAGATGGTTGAGTGGTTTAGGGTGGGGAATTTGTAGTGGGTGGGACATTTTATTCTATTTTTTTATTCTATTTTTTATTCTATTTTTAAATGTACCTATTCTAATTTTATGTATGGTGGGACTGGTCTCTGGATGTCACACAACTTTCATTGCCAATGACAATTCGTTGTTTTTGACAATGACAATAAATTTATTATTATTATTATTGGAATACACATTTCATCAGTTCTGATCACTTTGAGTGTAAGAATAAGGAAACAGCACATCTTAAATTACATAAATATTATGTAATTAGTATATCTTTTATTTTATTTCTGAATTGGGGGATGGGTGGGGTGTATTGTCTCAGGAGTCTTTCTCACTTTTTAGCCAGTTATAGAGGGAGATTAAACCATTGTTTTGAGTTTTTTCTTTCCACCTCTAGATGCAATCACTTAGGCTCTGAGCTACCCACCATCTTGTAAACTCTACCTCCTTGTAAACGTTTGATTAATTCAAAAAGAAACTCCATATGAAGTCAGGTCTGTACAAAATGGACTGAGGCATGTTGAAATCCTCCACTGACTCAGTTACATGCAGGGTGGGATGCTGACCGGACGGGGGGGGGGACGCAGTGGGGTAGCAAAATGGAGCTCCACTCCAGAGCACCCAATTTGCACTGAAAGATGAAAGAAAATGCATGGCATCCTGCATAAGCCACACCCAGCGTGTGGTAGTAAAAATTTTGGTAGCCCTTCACTTGTTACAGGTATAGTCATATTACTATAGAAAATGATTGGCTTCAAGTAGCTGAACATCCAGGGCACTGATGTTTCCTTAGGCATCATAAATATAGACTTTTTAGGTCCTGGCTTTCACCACTACAGATTCTGCTTCCATAGCCTGGAAGAGCTAGATGGCTTTGCTTCAGTCAAGAAGAAATGGTTTATCTATGCCCCTCCAAATTGGCCTGAACTCCAACTCCAAAAAGAACATCAAACATCAAACAATAATGTTTGCAGCTATTGTTACTTCTTCAACACTCTTAATACTAATACTAATTCCTTAATTATTGCTAGTTTACCTTTAATATGTTATTGGCTGTGGATCCCCCCCTCACATAAAGTTTCATGAATGTCAAAAGGGGGGGGGGAGAATATTGGTAACCCAGGGTTGAAGAGAGAGATCCTTGGTTCTTCTCAGCTTGTTTGTTTTCTTGCAGGTATTTCATTACCGAAACTAGTTAACATCACTAAAGCTAGAATGATGTCATTCAGGAAGGAAGGAAGGAAGGAAGGAAGGAAGGAAGGAAGGAAGGAAGGAAGGAAGGAAGGAAGGAAGATTTCTGGTGCTCATTGCCAGTTTTCTGCAAGGTAACTCCATGGGAAAACCAACAGGAAATTACAAATCACTCCGGTTCTTGCTACTTTTTGCTCACCTTCAGTCATTCTCAGTAATGGGCAGCCAAATTTTTTACTGCCACACTGTGGGTGTGGCTTAATGGTCATATGGCTGGGTAGGAGTGGCTTGCCGGTCATGTGACCATGGCTTGAACGATCATCATCATTCAAGTGAACTGTTAAGTCCTTGACTTACAACCTTACCAGTGTCACTCACTGAAGTGACAATTTGCTTTGTGTTTTCCGTGCTCTCTTTCCTGGGTTGCTCCCCCCTGCCTCAGGCTGTGTAGCTAGACAAATGGGTGCTGCCAAAAGCATAAATGCTGCCAGCGTCGCTTCCACCCACACCTTCTGCTTGCACCTCAGGCGGGAAGTGGCCATGTGACGCTGGAGGGGAGCCGGGCAGAAAAGAGGGAAGCTTGTCTGAGGCCAGAAAGGAGGAAAGAGGAAAAAAGCAAGGAACACAGATGTTGCAGTAGTAGCAGGGAAAAAAAGGAGAGAAGAGACGAGACCAGTAATCCATGAAGTGGCAGCCACCGATCAGCTGGAACTGCACACACATCTTCATTTCTGCCGGTGAAACTTCCTTCCACCCCATCCTGCCTGCTGCTCACCCCTGGTCATTCTGTTTCTCTGTTTATGCAAGGAAATATCTCTGAAGCCATGAGCCAATGGAGTACTGGTTGTCTAGTTCAATTTGAGTAGGCAGGCAAAGTGAGATAGGCATTCAGATATGCACGGCCGGTGGCTTAAACCGCCGGCCGAAATTGCCACGGAGCAAGGGGGACGCTGCGTTGAGCTCTGTTGAGCTCCAAACTTCTGGTTTCCGGTGAAACCGGAAGTTCAGTTTCTGGCAGCGCGCCAGGTCGGCGCACTGCATGCTGGGCTCAGGGGGAGGTCCGGGATCGCCCTATTTAAGGACGGTCCAAGCAGGACCTCCTCCTTGCTTCCTGAAGATCCCGAAGCGAACACCCACCCACCCTCCGCTATCAACAGTGTGTCTGAGGAGGTCGCTTTGGGGCCGAATAGGAATTTTTTGTGATTTCCCCTTTAGAGACAGCAGTTTTTTCGCCTATTCCACACTGACAATACGGACGGAATGGTTAGGGGGTGCGGCGCTTTATAGTATTAATTAGGCTTCCCTCTGGTCACTGGGGTTGGCAGGTTAGGGGCGGAAATGGGCAGTAGGAGCAGCCGCGCATGCTCCTTTGGGCATCTTTTTAAAGGTGATGGACCGCCTCTCTCCAGGAACTAGAGGTTTGAACAACTTCGGGGATTGGAGAGAGGATGCCTATGGGACTCACCGGATCCAATTTCCCTCGGGGATTGGAGGGTGAGCTCCTCCCACACGCCAGGGGGCATGGCTTGTATCCAGGTAAAGGTGGTACCTTCATCTGGTTCAGCAAGGAGTTTTTGCCCAATGTTGCCCATTAACTTTTGGCCTCTGCAGGTCCTTTGTTTATAGTTGAATTTGAATATTTGAATATGTAAATTTACGTATTTAAATTTACGCATTTAAGGTTAGGTTAGGTTAGGTTTATTGGATTTATATGCCGCCCCTCTCCGCAAATTCGGGGCGGCTCACAACAATAATAAAAAACAATACAGTACATAATACCAAATCCAATGCCCACCCATCTAGTTACAATTTAAAATTAATAATCTCATAAAAACAGTATATATAAAAAGCAGGCACACAATCAATCAACAAAACAACATGGGCAAGGGGGAGGTGTTTTAGTTCCCCCATGCCTGATGGCAAAGGTAGGTCTTAAGGAGTTTACGAAAGGCAGGGAGGGTGGGGGCAATCCTAATCTCAGGGGGGAGCTGGTTCCAGAGGATCGGGGCCCCCACAGAGAAGGCTCTTCCCCTGGGTCCCGCCAGATGACATTGTTTAGTCGACGGGACCCGGAGAAGGCCAACTCTGTGGGACCTAACCGGTCGCTGGGATTCGTGCGGCAGGAGGCGGTCCCGAAGATATTCTGGTCCGGTGCCATGAAGGGCTTTATAGGTCATAACCAACACTTTGAATTGTGACCGGAAACTGATCGGCAGCCAATGCAGACTGCGGAGTGTTGGAGTGATATGGGCATACTTGGAGAAGCCCATAATTGCTCTCGCAGCTGCATTCTGCACGATCTGAAGTTTCCGAACACTTTTCAAAGGTAGCCCCATGTAGAGAGCGTTACAGTAGTCGAGCCTCGAGGTGATGAGGGCATGAGTGACTGTGAGCAATGACTCCCGGTCCAAATAGGGCCGCAACTGGTGCACCAGGCGAACCTGGGCAAACGCCCCCCCTCGCCACAGCTGAAAGATGTTTTTCTAATGTGAGCTGTGGATCGAGGAGGACGCCCAAGTTGCGGACCCTCTCTGAGGGGGTCAATAATCCCCCCCAGGGTAATGGACGGACAGATAGAATTGTCCTTGGGAGGCAAAACCCACAGCCACTCTGTCTTGTCTGGGTTGAGTTTGAGTTTGTTGATACCCATCCAGGCCCCAACAGCCTCCAGGCACCGGCACATCACTTCAACTGCTTCGTTGACTGGACATGGGGTGGAGATGTACAACTGGGTATCATCGGCATATTGATGATACCTCATCCCATGCCCTTGGATGATCTCACCCAGTGGTTTCATGTAGATATTAAATAGCAAGGGGGAGAGGACCGACCCCTGAGGCACCCCACAAGGGAGAAACCTCGGGGTCGACCTCTGACCCCCCACTAACACCGACTGCGACCGACCGGAAAGGTAGGAGGAGAACCACTGAAGAACAGTGCCTCCCACTCCCAACCCCTCCAGCCGGCACAGAAGGATACCATGGTCGATGGTATCAAAAGCCGCTGAGAGGTCAAGGAGCACCAGGACAGAGGACAAGCCCCTGTCCTGGGCCCGCCAGAGATCATCCATCAACGTGACCAAAGCAGTTTCCGTGCTGTAGCCGGGCCTGAATCCAGACTGCTGAGGACCTAGATAATCGGCTTCATCCAAGAACCGCTGGAGTTGAAGTGCCACCACCTTCTCGACAACCTTCCCCATGAAGGGAAGGTTGGAGACTGGATGGTAGTTATTAAGCACGGCTGGGTCCAGGGAAGGCTTCTTGAGGAGGGGGCACACAACCGCCTCCTTATAAAGGGGTAGAAAGGACCCCCTCCCCAAGGAGGCGTTGACAATCTCCTGGACCCAGCTCCGTGTCACCCCTCGACTGGCCGAAACCAGCCAAGAGGGACACGGATCCAGTAAACAGGTGGCGGAACTCACAGCTCCAATGGCCTTGTCCACTTCATCAGGTGTCGCCAAGTCAAACTCCTCCCAGACAGATGGACAAAGACGTTTAGCCCCAGTCACCTCGACTGACTCATTGTCAGTCGACTCTGTTTCACAATTGGAGTCGAGGTCCGCTCGGATCCGGGCGATTTTATCACCGAAAAACGTGTTAAAATCCTCGGCACTACTCTGCAAGGGCTCCCCAACTCCCCTCTGATTAAGAAGGGAGCGGGTTACCCTAAATAGAGCGGCCGGGCGGGATTCCGCTGATGCAATCAAGGCAGCATGATATGCGCATCTTGCCACCTTGAGCGCCACTTTGTAAGTCTTAATATGAGCTCTTACAAGTGTTCGATCGGATTCGGACTTACTCTTCCTCCATCGCTTCTCTAGACGTCTCTTCTGGCGCTTCAACACCCGGAGCTCCTCATTGAACCATGGAGCTCTACGGGGTCTAGTGCCGCGGAGAGGTCGCAACGGCGCAATCCGGTCAAGAGCCTCCCCTGCAGCCTTGTTCCAGGCCTCAGCAAGAGACTCTGCCGAACTGTGGACAAGTGTATCTGGAATAACCCCAAGCGCCATCTGGAAGCCTTCTGGATCCATCAGGCGTCTGGGGCGGAACCTCCTAATTGGTTCCGCCTCCCTGCGGGGAAGGATTAGAGCCAGGAAGTTAAGCCGCAGTAGGAAATGTTCTGACCACGACAAAGGCAACACTTCTAAGCCCCTTAATCTCAGATCATTACTCAGTTGCTCAGAGAGGAATATCATATCGGGTGCGTGCCCACCCTCGTGAGTCGGACCCTGAACTACTTGAGTCAGGTCCATGGCTGTCATGGTGGCCATGAACTCCTGTACCAGTCCAGAGGAACCGCCGAGCGACGGCAGATTGAAGTCCCCCAGGACGATAAGTCCGGGGAACTCCACCGCCAGCTCAGCCACCTCCTCGAGTAGCACAGGCAGGGCTGTTGACACGCAGCTGGGAGGCAGGTACTTTAGTAACAAGCCCACCTGAGCCCCTAAGTCCAACTTCACCAGGAGGGACTCGCAACCCGCAACCTCTGGAGCAATGAGCCTACGCAGGCCAAGACTCTCCCTGGCTATAATAGCCACTCCTCCCCCCCTTCCCTGGGGTCGAGGTTGGTGCCATACCCGAAACCCAGCTGGGCAAATTTCAGACAGAGGAACTCCTCCCTCCGGGCCCAGCCAGGTTTCGGTCACACAAGCCAGGTCGGCCTCCTCATCCAGGATCAGATCCCGGATGAGGAGAGCTTTATTTACCACCGACCTGGCATTGAGTAGCAACAACTTGAGCCCAGGGCCAGAATTACACTCATCACCAGTGCCTTGAGTTAAGCTCATGGAGCCTGAAGAAGGGATCGCTACTAAGCAGCGATCCCTCCTTTCCCTGGAACGGCTAGCTCCATGGCTTCCGCCATACCTGCCTCTCCCCAGCAAGACCGGGATATTTTGACCCTCTGCCACCCCAGAGATAAGTGTCCCCTCCCCTCCTGCCCTTCCAGCGTCAGGTGTGCCAAAAATTCTATTCATGTCATATTCATTCATTCCATACATATTATAATCCCCCCCACCCACTCCATTCCATCTATCACCGCCCTCCCATTCATTTTCATTCACAGTATTCCATTCATTCCAATAATTACTAAAATTTAAATTTACGTTATTTAAATTTATGTTAATTTTAATAAAGTGACCCTATTTTTAACCCATACACTGTGTCAGCTCCGCTTCCGGGGCAAAGTATAGATTCTCTGATCATTAATGCATCTGTACAAAGAGATAACTTGCATCTTTGTACCATATTTGACATTTTAATGCAGTTTGTTATACTTTAATGTATTTATTATTATTCAAAAATCCTTATCCAAGAGGGCCGGGGGATAGAAAAGGGAAAGACATTGCATAGGAATGGTACATACAGTATCCCAAAATTATTTCGAATTTTATTTCAAATCTGAAAGGTAACATATTCTTTTCAAGTTTCTTTTATCCATTCCATCTTCCATGTATAGTTGAATTTCTTTTACAAATTTCTAATTTTACAATTCTTTCTCCCTATCCAAATTGTCTGTTAATAATTTTTTTTTTAAAAAACCCTTTAGTTTTGTTATTCTTCTTTGCAAGAGTTTCACTAGGATATATTTTCAGAATTCAGATCAAAAGCTGCCATAAGTAGAGAAAATTTTGGCCCTTATTTCTTTGTACAGTCATACATGCTTTCATCATAAAATTCTATTTTGGTCTCACTTAGAGACTTTGGAAAAGGTTACATTAATACAGATAATGGTTAAGCATAGACTTCCCTCCACCACCACCCATACTCACAATATAATTGCTCACCTGTCTATTATTCTACCAAAAAATAAAAAACCTTAGCTAATTTCTTCATTAATGCATATAATTTTAGGAAAACAAATCATTCTACTCCCCAAAGCCCAAATCATGCCCAACTACTGGAGAGTAAATATAGAGATACAGATATAGATAAAGATAGAGTATATAGAGATACTGATACAGATACAGATAGATGGATGCAGATATAACAGAATAATAGAGTTGGAAGGGATCTTGGAGATCCTCCAGTCCAACTCCCTGCTCTGGAAACTTGCTATGGCACTGCTCAGGGAATTTTATACCATTTCAGACAAATGCTTGTCCAATATCTTCTTAAAAACCTCCAGTGTTGGAGTATTTAGTACAGGGGTCCCTAAACTTTTTACACAGGGGGCCAGTTCACTGTCCCTCGGACTGTTGGAGGGCCGGACTATAAAAAAAAACTATGAACAAATTCCTATGCACAATGCACATACCTTGTTTTACAGTAAAAAACAAAATGGGAACATACTATTTAGAGGGGGGAGAAGGTCTGAAATTCATATATGTTTATGTTTTGTTTTTAATTTTCTTTTGTTGACATCTGATTGGATATACAAGGTTTTCTTGGCTTATGAAAAATGTATAAAGAAAGAAGGAAGCACTTTGGCATAATGGTTAATAAGTTAGAAATATAATTGGTGTTGCACTTTTTGAAGGAACATTAAGGAGGAAATTTAATTAAAAGAAAATGAATGTAACTGGGTGACAAAATTAGGAAAAAAAAACTTTTGCAACTTTTTTGATGATTGATATTAGTTACTAACAAAATACTGCATTTTATTCATGGAAAATTAGATGGTACACTGTGTTGTTTGAATGTTTGTTGAGAAAAGAATTTTAAAAAAATTACACACACACACACACAAAACAGTCCTTCCTTCCTTCCTCTGTCCCTCCATTCATTTCATTCTTCCTTCCTTCCTTCCTTGTTCCCTCCATTTCTTCTTCCTTCCTTCCCTCCTTCCTTCCTCTCCACTTCTCCTTCCCTCCCTCTCTTCCCATTTTCTTTCTCTCTCTCTTTTCCCTGTGCTCTTGTCACTCACCAGCAGGCCAGATAAATGGCCTCAGTGGGCCGCATGTGGCCCGCGGGCCGTAGTTTGGGGACCGTTGATTTAGTACTTCTGTAGGCAAGGTGTTCCACTGATTGTTCTAACTGTCAGGAAAGTTAGATATATAGAATAAAGTTTGTCTGCAAGTAATCATGTAGTTCTGAGCACCTGCTGGCCTTCTAGTATTTAGAGATTTTTGTACAACTGTTGTTTAGAATTCTGAAACATATGGATTGGAAAATTACATCCATATTTTAAAAGCTCTAATTCATTTCCACAGTTTTTATCTATGCTGAAACTGATGAAAACTCACCTTTCAAAGCAGGCTAAACAGAGAGGAAAATAAGGATTGTTTTGACACAGTATTAGAACAGCTGGAATCTGAAAAATTATGAATACTAAAATCCTGGATTTCAGAACTATTTTAACAGGCAATTCACCAAAGCAAGCAAGAGTCATTGCAAGAATGCAATGAATTGTTTAAATGCAAAAGGGGGAGAACGGGAGAAAAAAGTATCTGATGCAAACATACATAAGAACAGTTAATTTCAGTTAAATTATAGGAGATCCTCTGCTTTTTCCAGGAAGTTCAGATTTGTATTTATTTAATGCATTCACCATAACTGCAACATTTCCATTTGATTCTCTTTCTCCTTCTTCTTCATGAACTGGGAGAGCCATGTTAACAAGGTTAGCCAATGAATAGGCATAGCAACAAAGTCAGCCAATGGGAGCGAAATACTTCTCAGTCTGTGCAAATAATCGAAACTGGAAATTTAAGCTTAAGGCTGGGCATGGCTCAGTCCACTCTGCTCAAAGGTCCACTCTGAACTCTGCTGAAAAGAAACTAATTGTTCTCTGCTTCCTGTGTGTTTACTTGTATCTACATTGAAGAAGAACTCTGCTACATTCATCTGTTACTATGTTTATAAAGATGTTAATGAATCCAGATGAATCAGTCATGTGTGTGTGCTTGTGGAAATTAATTATCTGAAACAAACTCTGATCATCATTGAAAAATACTCGGAGAGTTAACTGGTAGAATTAGCAGTTGTTTATTCGGCTAGAGCTGACAGGGTTAACGCAAGCGGGTTACAGTTAAATCGCTCTAAGGGAAGTGCCGCGGCTTTGTATTTATAGGGTTCACAATGTAACAAACTCTATCTGACATGGTAACAAGTCTCCCGCCAAATGAAGCAACAAATCAGGATGGCTTAGGAGGCTCCATGCAGATTCTGAACTCTGGAACCTTCTTCATGAATATTTAACAATCATCATCTGTTTTCATTGATTTCAGAGATACTAGTGTTGGTAGAACCGGTTCGCAAAAATTGGATGAAAATTGGATATTAAGAGTTTAGCACTTTATGAATCTCTTTGCTACTATAGAATCATTGTCTTTTTTTTCATAGCCAATCTATTAGTCCTCCTAAAATCTACAATTTAATCATAATATCTTTTTTGAAATGATATCCCAGAGATTTTCTTCTGGGTAAATATACTTAGGCTACAAGTGAGTGCAGAATTACATTCCATGCATTGCAGTTTTAAATTCAAATAATCTTGTTTTCCCTATGCTAAAATATTTAAAACTCTGCCAACAATTGGGAACTGGATACCATGAAAACAGGATTCAAATTTCTAGCATGATTAAGCCAGAAATACATCTGATCAGCATTAAAACAAAGTACATTATCACAAATTACATACTACTTACTTTGCATATTTTCATCCTGTCTTAGAAAATAGGTGTCTTTTTGAAGAATCAAGAGCATAGCTAAGAATATATATATCAGCCCAGATTGTTTAGCAGCTGTTAGCAGTTTATTCTTTCAAGCAATCAAACTTTCAAATGTGCATAATATCAGATTCAGATCCAAGTCTGTAAAAAGGAACTTGATTAAGAGTTTGATTGTGTGATATCAAGTCAGTGTCGATTACTAACAATGAAATAGATCTTCAGGTTTGTTGTCCCCAACTTGGTTCTTCAGGTCTCTCAATGATGCACCCATTACTAATTATAATGAAGTAATTCCAGTTTGTTGCCTATTCTCCTTTGTACAGTTCAGTGAATTCGGGAAGTAATTGACTGGCTACTTCTAAATATTATGGACTTAAAAATGTTTTACCTTTTGCTGCTTTGCTAATGGACTTGTATGTTTCCAACAAGGTAGTCTTTTCTATTCTCCACTTCTTCATAAGAATTAGCCATTTCTATGAGGCACCTTAGTGAGTGAGTGAGTGATATCATTCTGGGGTAAGATTTTAATAATTTGTTATCATTTTTCTAATGAAATCAAGTTATGATGTTATGGTTGAAAACTCTGAAAATTGATTATTTTTATTGTTGTTAACCTTGAGGTTAGATAGGCATTTTTATTCACCTCTTGATTCCTTCTCAAGAACATGGAATACACAGCTGGCTTTTTTTGATAGAGTTAATGTTATTGCCAATGTACACTGTTCCAGGTAAATCTGTTCCAGGCTATCTTTTCCAATTGACTGGGTGATTTTGTTAATGATGGTAATGTTCAAATGGTGCTCCAGTTGTTATTGCACCCATGGCACCTACCGTATTATTATTATTATTATTATTATTATTATTATTATTATTATTATTATTATTATTATTATTATTATTATTATTATTTTGAGAAACACTTATAGTAATAAATTATAATTTATTATGATATTGTTCATATCATATCATATAATAATAATAATAATAATAATAATAATAATAATAATAATATAATTATACTGTAATGAGCAACAGTGACAAATCTAGTCTGAACATCTGACTGACTGCAAAGAACAATATCATAGTAAATTATAATTTATTATTATAAGTATTTCTCAAATTATTTAAAGACATTTAAAATGTAGTATTTTAAATGTCTTTAAATAATTCAAGAAATATGTAAATATGAATTCAAGAAATATGTAATTCATCTGTTTTTCAAAAGGTAAGTTCACTTACCAATAAAAAATGATGTTACATGTTTTCATTTGGCACAGATTTTATGACATTTTACAAAAAACAAATATTTTTATTTATTTTCCACAATTTAGAAATTTTAAAATACTTTTAATATCTGATAACTATAAGATATGCCTATATATTTTATAATATGTTTGTTCTTTTTTTTCTTATCTTTGTTTAGTTTGTATGTTTTTTGTGGTGGGGGGATTAGGGTTGGACAGTTTTGTCTCTTTCTCAAGCTTGTTAAATGAAATCAAATATAAATGAAATGAAACAATGCCATTCTTTGTTTTTCATTTCCTGGATAGTAAATACCATTATCTCCTGACTGAAAGCATCCAATTCCAATGCATTTAAATTCGCTGATGCCTAAGATATTAACATGGAGTTGGTTTATTTCATCTTTCTCTCTGTTGACTTTTCCCATGTTATTGAGTTCCAGGTGCCCAATGGAATTTAATGGAATTCAGTCTTTGCACTTTCAGATCCTTTTTTCCTGTATGGCAATACCAGCAACCACATGTCACAATTTTTCTGCATCATACATATGCTTGGTTCTTCCTGAATGGAATGTTGAACACCATCTAACCTGAGGGGCCGATCATTTGATACTGCATGGTAAATCACTTTATCTTGTCTATCCATGTGGTTTCTTTGCTGAAATATAAGACTGTTTTGCCATTGCTTTCTTCTGTGCAATATAAACAGCACATTTTCTGTGTGATCATCTATTTCCAGAATCTTCTTATATCACTGCTGTCTGATTCAGTTTCTGCTTGTTTTAGCTGGGCAGCAGCAATGACCTTTGCAGTGCCATAATGATATAGTGCTGAAAAATACTCATAAGGCTATGTTAAACTTTTTTCTAGCATATAATTAAACTTTGTAATCATTAAAATTCTTCTGTTTGAATAAAGTTTAAAAGCACCCAGTAGACATTCCTAAGTAGGTCACACACCTAGCTAATTTTTTTTTTTTAAAGCCTCTACTGTGTTGGTTGTAATTGGAAAGTGCTTATTTTCTCTAGACACCTGCCACGAGTGGAAATTTTCTCTTTAGTCTGTATATTTGTCATGTTGGAGGAAATATTCAGGTCCAGATCCAATCCCAAGAGAAAGGTGCTGGAGACAAAATGGAGGCTGGAGGCTGATTGGAAAGAGGGTCAATTTATTGATGAAGCAAAACACTAGGGTTTGTGGCTCTGGTGCACCTGAAAATGGAGTTAAGAGTAGGGATTTTTTTATACCTGCTTTGGGCTTTGTATTTCAGCTTCCTGTTCCTATGCAAGAACATGTCCTTTAGTATTTAGGGTAAAATGTTGGGGGTAGGGGATGATACTATGGTAAGGAGTTCCATGCTTCAACAACTCTATTACTAAAGTCGTATTTTTTACAGTCAGGTTTGGAGTGGTTAATATTGAGCTTGAATCTGTTATGTGCTCTTGTGTTGTTGTGGTAGAAGCTGAAGTAGTTGTTGACAGGCAGGACATTGCATCATATAATCTTGTGGGCAATACTTAGATCAGGTTTAAGGCAAAAGGGGTGAGTTTTGGGATTGCACGCATTATTCACTTTTACATTGATTCCTATGGGAAAAATTGCTTCTTCTTACCAACTTTTCTGCTTATGAACCTGGTCACGGAAAGAATTAAGTTCGTAAGTAAAGGTACCACTGTATATTCATAAATTCACCAGGATATTGTAACAGCAATCATTTTTTAAATTTGATAAAATATTAAAAGTGTTATGCCAGGCTTCAAGTTACGAGCCCCAATTAAGTCAGGAATGTAAATTCAAACAAACGCTGTTGCAGAGTAAACGGAAAAGCAGTTTATCCAAAATAATGCTGTGCACATGCACTTTAAACTGAGCAAATTAGCTCACAGATAACAGTCCTTGAAAGCTGTGAGAGACAAAAACAAACAGAGCAGATAAGAGTAGCTGTGAGAGCGTCACAGCCAAACCTCTTCAAGATTTACTTAGCTGTGAAATATCCCAAAAAGTCTGTGAAAGTCCAGGAACAATGCAAACATGATGTATCCTTCTCCAAATGGATAAACTCCCACATGCGCTCTCTGCAATGCTGGTAATTTATCAGCAACCCCATTAGCCTAACTGCCTCAGCCACAGGTGTTCTCCATTATCTCTGACGATACCTGCACAGTTGGTCCCTTCTAGCCATGAGCCTGCACATTCTGGCATCTATCCACCAATCCTCCACCGAGTCCGATGACCCACTAATGGGGTCATTAATAGTGATGAGCGAACCGAACTCGCACAATTTGGGTCCATAATTTGGTATGCTGAACACGAACCTGAATTTTTTTGAAACTTCGGGCAAAGTTCGCATTCGGCATTCGGAGCTTTGACATCACCGGCAGGTTTCTAAGGACTAAATAAACATGTTTATTTTTACGTGAAAGGACTGCCCTTTGCTTGCAGCGCAGCTGCAGTGTCCTTTCACTTAAACTTAAAAATAACGATGTTTATTTTTATGTGAAGACCTCCCTTTGAAGGAGCTGGGGAATACCTCCCACGAAGAGATTCCAGGGGCGGAGCCTTGATGTCACCGGCAGGTTGCTAAGGACACCAAGGTGATCACTTCCTGGATTCCATGGAATCCAGGAAGTGATCACCTTGGCATCCTTAGCAACCTGCCGGTATACGTGATGTCAAAGCTCTGCCCCCGGAATCTCTTGGCGGGATTCCCCGTTCAGGTTCGGGTTCGGTTCGGGTTTGGCCGAATTTTGTGTAAAGTTCATCCGAATTTGCCAAACCCGAACACCGTTGGGTTCACCCATCACTAGTCATTAACTAATGGCCTGGCTACATCCATCTCTCTATCTGACTCTTCTTCTCCCCCAGCGTCTGACCTTGGCAATGAATCTTCACTGTCAGAAGCTGATGGCAATAAGACAAGTCTCTGGGAACCTGAGGATGCTGCTAAACCAACATCCAAATTCCCCATTGCAGGAACTGACCCAGAGCCAACCACAACAAAAAGTATACAAGCTCTACAAACCTTCAGATTTTACAGGCCAGCATAATTAATCTTCTAATTGCCGGTGCATAATGTATTTTTTTTTTTAAATGTGACTACAAAATTGTCAGAACAGAAAGGGTTTTTTCTCCCTCTGAATACAGAAAATTCTGAATATCACAAATCTCAATATTACAGACTCTGAATGCAACTGACAAAAAGTTGCATGTTTGCTTCTGTGTGTTCATAAAATCATACCACCTATTTAACATATGCATGAATTGTTTATAATACATCATGGATAAATCAAATTCTGATATGTGTGAAATATGCAAAATGTGCAAACATAACATGAGTCAACTTGGTTCAATAGTTAAGGCAACACCTAGAAGCCTGAAGGATGTGAGTTTAGTCTCAGTCATGAAAGCCAGCTGAGTGACCTTGGGGCAAATCACTCTCTTAGACCAACTCATCTCATCTCATCTCACTCTTGGGGAAAATAGAAGGAGGGTAAAAGTGAGTTGGTTCACCAACTTGAGTTATTTGTAAAAGTAATAAAGGTCAGAAATAAACAAATAACCCAGGCAGTTTTAATGAATTCTGCTTTAATGGACATGATTTCCCCATCCTTTTATTACACTTAAATAGATTAATGATCCCTGTATCCTAACCAAAAAAATGGAAAAATAGCACACATAATTGTCTGTTTTCTATTGCTATACTCTGCAATTTTGTTAACGGTCTCTGCTAAATTAGTGTTATTTGGAATGGAACAGTTAAAGATGCCTATGTATAATTCCACTCTACCAACTGGAAGAAAAATAACAAATTTAGTCAAGTACTGATATCTGAGTTCAGAAACATCAAGAGTAAAAAGAGAGCAAAGAGAGCCTTTATAAATCTAAATATGTTACAAATGCTCTTCCAGTTAGGATCTGCAAATTCATAGATCTGAACTCTCTTCATTCTTTCCTATCTCTTTTTTCTCTCTCTTTCTCTCCCCTCTCTCTTTTTTTCTCTCTCTCTTTCTCTCTCTCTCTCTTGCTATCTCTCTCTCTCCCTTCCTCTCCTTTTTCTCTCTCTCTTCCTTCCTCCCTTCTCTCTTTTTCACTCACACTCTCTCTTTTTCTCTCTCTTTCTCTCTCTTCTTTCCTCTCCTTTTTTCTCTTTCTCTTCCTTCCTCTCTTTCTCTCTCTCTTTCTTTCTCTCTCTTGCTATCTCTCTCTCTTTCTCTCTCTCTCTCTTTCTCTCTCTTCCTTCCTCTCCTTTTTTCTCTCTCTCTCTCCCTTGCTCTCTCTCTCTCTTGCTATCTCTCTCTCTTTCTTTCTCTCTCGTACACCACATACAGGGGTCAAAGTAGGAGCAGGAGGGCTCTGGCAGCAGCGGCACCAGGCAGGAGCCATGGGGCAGCGGCAGGATGGTTGGCTGCATGCAGGAGCTCCAGACTGGAGGCACCAACGGTGGCAGCTGGATGTGTTGCTGGACACCGTACATGCTAGCGCTGCACTGGGCATGGGCACAGGGCTGGCACTGGCCCACTGGCTGGGCCAGGATAGAGGTGCCAGCCCCGCGCCCATGCCCAGTGCAGCACCCGCATGTACGGCATCCAGCAACACATCCAGCCACTGCCATCGGTGCCTCCACCCTGGAGCTCCCACTTGCAGCTGACTGTCCCACCACCGCCCCGTGGCTACTGCCCAGTGCCACTGCTGCAATTGCCCTCCTGCTCCTACTTTGACCCCTGCTTGGTGGCATCGCCTTTGTTGCTCGCCCCGCTACCCTGCACCTGCCAAAGCTTCCTGGCCCCACTGCCCCTGCAGGCCCACCTCGGGCCCAAGCCTTTCCTGCCTCCTGAGAACTGAAAAGCTCACCTGCTACCACCAGGCCCCAAAGCTTACCTGCTGCCACCACCTGGGAACCTCCAGCTGGGTGGGGCGCTGCAGCTGTGGGAGAGGCTGCCTCTGAAGCCAAAGGGCAGAAGCTCAGTGCTTCCCTGGAAGGGCTGTGCATGTATTTGCTCCAAACTTTTTGCAAACTTTGCCAGGCTTTGGGACTGGGTGGGGGGAACCAGCTCCAAAATCAGGACATGCTTGAACTGCTGCGGGATGCGGGAAAAATCATTCAAAAGCGGGACTGTCCCGCTGAAGGCGGGATGTCTGGTCACCTTAAGTATATTCCCCTAATTTTTGTTTACTGATGCCACCCTCAGCTCTGTGTTGAATGGGCAACTATATAAACTGAACTAATGAAGATATAATCATATATAAATGAAATGCCAATCTATTGATTTGGCAGGGAAGAGATCAAAGTTACTAACAATTGCATAGTTTATACTCTGATATAAGGTTTTTTTTTAATATAAACTAAAAACATTTTTGTAAACTCTAAATAGACATGGGGCTGCCAGGGTATCTTTCTTTTGTCTTCTGTATTTTAGAGCTTCATGTCTAAAAGATTCTTGGTTTAAGTTATGAAATCCATCTCAAAAGACACACAAAAAAGCAGAAGAAATAAGAAAAGCAATCACTACAAAAATGAAGTGTAATATTTGCAAGAAAAACCAAAATATTGCATAACATTACCATATTTCAAAACAGATAAGTATCAAAACAGATAAGTATCAACTTTGAAAACCCCCCATAAATAAATGTTTTAAATAGAAGATACATTCTTCCCACACACCTTGTCATTCTACATATATTTGCTTTTTTATCCCCATGGATTGGAAAACCAAGGTCACACGTCTGCTTCTCACTGGTTCACATCTCCTTGATGGACAGAGTCTTTAATTGGTACAAATAAACCAATGCATTGCTCTTATAGCTTAGGATAATAATTAAACTCAAACATTTTTGCTTTGTTGAATTAAGATTTCATGCTTTCATTCTTTTGATGCTGAAATGTAGTTATGCAACTGCTGTTTCTATGAGGTGATTTATAAACATAAATACCTCAATCCATAAGAAGTAACAGGCAGGGGAACGTACTAAGGTTATTTCTACATCAATGTGTCACATCATTTTGGATCTCTTGGAATATGATTGATTTCACATTGTTAATTGTTTTGTCAGTGGTTTATTTTTTTCTTCATAGGCATTATCTTACTTCTACTCCTGGCTCAAATTAGCCCTTCTTTCTCTCTAAGGATCTGTTGTGGTTATCTCTGGCCCAGCTCCTGCCCCAAGGAATGTGGACGTGGATGTGGGGGAAACATCCACGTGGCACAGGCCTGTTTTGCTCCCGATAGAGTCAACTAGTGAAATATCTGATGACGAAGGAAGTGTGGGTATGATGGAAGAGGGGGGCTTGGCTGACAGCCCAGGAGGAGATCAATCTTCCTTATCTTCGTTGGATTCATTGGATTCAGATGAGGAACGTATGACAGACCCACGCATGCGTAGAGCTATGCATAGGAGAGAACAACTTAAGACATATTACAGGATGCCACCTGTGGTTGGGTGGGACTCCAGTAATTAGAGCTGCTGATAAAATAGCAGCGTCCTGACTTGGCCATTTTGGAAGATTATCTGATCGTAGTTCGTCAAGACCGTGACTTGCTGTTTCATGATTATATTCAAGACTTTGTTTGAATTCCCGGAATCTGGACTATAATTCATTGTGAGTGTTTATCCTCGTGTGGACAACAGTAGCTGTGAGCCAATTCCCAGTTACTGGGTTAGTAATTGGATTTATTATTAGACTTCGTTCTTGGATTGTTTTTAAAGTGTGCCTTGTTTGTACAAGAAATCCCTTTGAAGTTTAAATGGGAGTTTTTTCTTCTCTTCTGTTGATAAAGAACATTTACTTGCATTCTATCGTGTGTGTGTGTCTGCTTGGATTAATTAACCTGTAATTAAGGGTGGGTGGCACATGCAGGCAGAACAGGATCAGTGTCCCAAAGGCTATATTTTTGTGTATCTATTACTTGAAATTTATCTGTTTTATTTCAGCAATCCAGACTCTGTAGCAATTTGCAAACATGGTCACAACATTTGGGAACAGAATCCAGTTTGAAATTGCTGGTGTGCTATCATTTCACATTCATTGTTTACAAGGCTTTTAAAATGAAACAACGAATGGTGGTAAGTCAGCTAAGAAGCTTTTGTAGGATTTCAATGCTTTTATTTACATCACTTTGCTGTCAGTCTTTCTTTGCATAGTTTTCCATTTAAGAAAGATTTCAGGTTTCTTTTTTTTGTAAACCTACATGCAGGGGTGGTCAGCTGTGTGCCCAGCTCCAGCTGACCATCCCCCATCTCATCCTCTTCCTTGGAAAGTGGCAGGGAGACCAGCACCGGCAGGAGATGCAGGGGGCCCATTTCCTCTCCCATCTTTTACCAACAGCTGATTGGCACCCATTGACCTAGCTACCCTTCCTGAGACTCAGGAAGGAGAGCGCATGAAACACGGAGCAAATTGTCACCCTAGAGAGAGACACTGGTGAGGTTGTAAGTTGAGGACTTAACAGTTCACTTGAACGATGATGATTGTTCAAGCCATTCCCACCTGGTCACATGGCTGGCAAGCCACTCCTACCCAGTCACGTGACCATCAAGCCACATCCACAGTGTGGCAGTAAAAATTGTGGCTGCCCATTACTGCCAAATGTGCTAGAAAATAAAGGGAAAAATAAAGCTAGAAAATAAAGCTTAGCAATTTCTTCTTCACAGAAACTGCAAAAGAATTAATGGATTTTTTGATGTTCTATGACTAGTGATACCATAACTTAGGGAGCAAGATGCTGATTGGATGGTGTTCTTTAGCATTCCTATTGGTGAGATTGGGGGGTGGGGTCTCATGACTGCAGCACCGGGATATTTCCCTCTCTCCTGGGAAATGTCCCCAAGTCCCATTGCCCGGGGGTTCTGATACTTTTGGACCAGACCAGATCTCTCCTGCAGGGAGAGTGATGCATGGGACGCTGCCAGAGGCCTGGCAGGGGCCAGCATGACCTGCTGGGCAAACTGGCTTGCTCACACTGGCTGTGGTGAAGCCGGACGGGCAGCCATGCCTGTTCCGACACAGCTGCAGAGACTATGCAATGCTGGGATGATGGCCGAATGATTCCATCTGGAAAGAGAATTGGAGGACTTACTTGCAGAGGGGAAGAAGAGATTTTCTGTCTATGATGGTAAGTGCCTGAATGGGATTTTAGATCTTTGTTTCTCACTTGGTTGCTGGACAGAGTTAAAATGTCCTGAGATTGAAGAAGGCAGCTAATTGTGCAACGTGGTATTTCAGCGAAAGCTTCTAAAGTAGCAAAATTGCCCATCATTTGGATTATTTTCAACTACCTAATTGGTTCTCTTTGAAATTTGCCTTTTGGAATTTGGAATTTTTAACTTTTATTGTGGAATCCTTATCTTTCCTTTCTTGTATAAACAAAAAACAATGGCAGAATAAAACAGGAAGTGACAGCAAACCAGAGGTGACAGCAAAAGAGTCGTTCAGAACTATTTAGAGAAGAACTATTCAGAGAAGATCTGGAAAATTGATGACCTAGCGACATTGTGTGGCTGGAGGAAATATTACAGTCTGCTATTGGTTTAAAGACAGTATTCTTGCTTTGAGTCGATTTGATCTAATTGGACTGATTGATTTGACTGGAATTACATTTGGACTGTCTGATCTGACTGAAATTACATTGAATAATATAAATTGAAATTAAATACTTCTAAGAATTAAATGCTTTTAAGAAAATTAAAATATTAGTAAGAATATTTAGAAGCTACTAAAAGATATTAGCACTTTCTTTTCTTTTTTCTCTGTTCTTTGTTCTTACAAAGTTCTTACAAAGTTCTTATAAAGTTATAAATTACAAAAAGAATTGAGTATACTTAATGAATTCAATTTATTAAGATTTTAATATTTTAATTTCACGGGAGCTTACTAATGAAAATACATATACTTTAAATATGTATACATATACTTATATACTTATATATACAAATATATAAGCAAGTGATATAAAGTGTAAAATGGAAGAAGTATATAAGAGGAGAAAATTTAATGGCTTATAAATGAAAACATTAAAATAGCTTTGATTATTGCGCATAATATAGGTGAGATATTTGATGATTATGATTAGTTTTGGATTAACATTTTTTTCTTTCTCTCTTTTCTTCTTTTCTTTCTTTTCTCTCTTTTTAAAATTATTCTGGTTGATTGAATTATAAATTGCTTATTTGATTTATGGCGATAAACAAAGTGGAAGGAAGGGGGGAAAGAAAAGGGAGGAGAGTTATAATAATAGCAGCAGGATTAATATGGGATAATAACTAGCATTCCTATTGATTAGGTCAATGGAAAGAAAGTAAATCCTCTAGAATCACCCTTGCTACACAACTGCTACACAAGCTGCACTACCGTGTTTCCCCGAAAGTAAGACAGTGTCTTACTTTCTTTTTACCCCCCAAAGCCCCACTACGTCTTACTTTCGGGGTACCGTATTTTTCGCTCCATAAGACACAGTTTTTTTCCTCCCAAAGTAGGATGAAAAATCAGCCTCGTCTTATGGAGCGAAGATGCAGGCAGGGAGGGGGGGGAGGCTGCGAATTCGGAAGCGCCATCCCGCCGGCTGGCTGGCTAGCTGCTGCCTGGCCCACCGTTCCCCGTAAGCTACGCCCGTGAGCAGGCGTGCACCCCCAAATACACCCGAGCGCCCTTTTCCACGGGCGCGTGCTCCCCATCCCCCTGCCAGCCCGCGGGGAGGTGGGCGGGGGCGGGGAGGTGTGGCAATAGGAGTAAAGGGAGCCGCGGCCGCCCCTGCCTCCCCACGGTGCCTCCGGCCAAATGCGCCCCTGGCTTCTCCACGCTGCCCTATTGCCCGCCCGATCCGCCTCCTCTGCCACCTCCTGCGTTGGGGCGCGATCTGCCTCCTCTCCTCCGCTGCCTCCTCCTGCCTTGGGGCGCAATCTGCCCCCTCTCCAACGTCGCTGCCTTCTGCCTTGGGGCGCGATTCGCCCCCTCTCCTCCTCCGCCGCCCCCTGCCTTGGGTGAGCAATCCGGGAGTCTGGGACAGGGTGGCTTTACGCCATGAAGAGAAAACGGCCGACTTTTCCCTGCTGCCGGAGCCGTTTCCTCTTCATGGCGCAAAGCCACACAGTCCCGGACTCCGGGATTGCTCGCCCAAGGCAGGAAGCGGCGGAGGAGGAGAGGGGGCGGATCGCGCCCCAAGGCAGAAGGCAGCCATCTGCCCAGACAGAAAGGAAACAAGAGAGAGAAAGTGAGAAGAAGAGAGAGAAAGAGGGGGAGAGAGAGAGAAAGAGAGAGGGGGAGAGAGAGAAAGAGAGGGAGAGGGAGAAAGAGAGTGGGAGAGGGGGGAGAGAGGGGGAGAGGGGGGAGAGATAGCAAGAGAGAGAGAAAGAGAGAGAGAAAGGGGGAGAGAGGGGGGAGAGAAAGAGAGAGGGAGGGAGAGAGAGTAGATAAAGAAAGAGGAGAGAGAGAAAGGAAGAGAAAGAAAGAAAGAGGGATAGAAAGAGAGAGAGAGAGAGTGAGAGATGCTCAGTGAGCCTTTCTTTGAAGTTGCCTTTCTTTCTTTCCTTCTTTCTTTTTCTCTCTTGCTCTCTTGCTCTTTCATTCTTTTTTCTTTCTCTTGCTTTCTTTCTCTCCTTCCTTCCCTCATTCCATTTCTTTCATTCCCCCTCTCTATTTTTATTTCTCTTTCATTTTCTTTCTTTCTCTCTTTCTTGCTTTCTTTCTTGCTCTTTTTCTTTCTCTCTTTTACCTTCCCTTCCTCTATTTCTTCTTTTCTTTCTCCTTCCTACCTTCTTCCCTCCCTCCCTTCAGTCCTTCCTCTCTTACTCTCCCCTTTCATAAGTTTCCTTGCTTCCTTCCTCTGTTCCTGTCCCTTCCCCCTTTCTTTCTTTCTTTCCTTCCTTCCTTCCTTTCCTCCCTCCATTTCTTGCTTTCCTTTTCCTTCCTCCCTTCTTCCCTCCCTCACTCCCTTCTTTCACTCCTTCCTCTCTTCCTCTCCCCTTTTTGGCTCAAAATATTTTTTTTCTATTTTCCTCCTCTAAAATCTAGGTGCGTCTTATCAGCAGGTGCGTCTTATAGAGCGAAAAATACGGTATGTCTTACATTGGAAAAAAATTGAAAGGGTCGCGTTCCCGAAGGCATCTCCCCAGAGTCCAGAAGGGCAGCCGCGGGACAGGAGCCTTGTGAGCCCTTTTCCAAGTTCAACCTCAGGGCTCCAAGCGGCGTGCACGCGTGGAGCCACAGACACATGTTGGGGAAGCATGTGTCTGGAGGGGAGGAGCCGCTCTGCGCAGTTGGGCAGCCCCACCTGCCTGCCGGAAAGGAGGCGGGCGAAGGAGGGCGCAGCTCCAGCCGCTCGCCTCGGAGCTGGTCGGCCTCGCTGGCCGCTTGCAGCCGAGCCTCGGCAGGACTCGGTTGCTGGGACGAGCGCCTTTGCTGCAAGCCGCCGCCCGCTCGGCTCGCTTTGGACCAGCGCCGTCCTTCGCTTTGCCAAGCCGGGGAAGAGGCGGTGGCACCGCGGCGAGGCGAAGGCGAGGGACGCGCGGGGAGCTTGGAAGCGACGTCATCGGGCTCCCCCCCGTGTTTCCCCGAAAGTAAGACATATGTCTTACTTTCGGGGTACGGCTTATATTAGCCGACCCCCCTGAAACCCCCGATATGTCTTACAATCGGGGGTGTCTTACTATCGGGGAAACAGGGTAGTTGTTTCTTTGCTTCCTGAGTGAATTTCAAGGTATTGGTTATCATCTTTAAAGCAGGGGTAGGCTGTCGGGGGTTTGCAGCAGTTTGGGAGAACCTCTAGCTAAGATTCTGTGCAGTTCATAGAAACCCCAAATCCCACTCTTGGCTGGCCCCATCCATCTCACACTGGTCCTCCCTGGAGTCCCCCCACAGCCTGTTTCAGATGCAGCTACGTGCAGAGCATGCATGGAGGCTTGGGGAGGGCAAATAAAGGGCCTACCAAAAGTTTGGAAAGGGGGCCTCTGAAGGGGCCTTCAGTGGGCCTCTTGAGCCAGGGTAGGGTGTTTTCACCCTCCCAGAGGCTTGAGGAAAGCGTCCTGAGCCAGTGGAGGACAAAACACTCCCACTGCCATGGTGCAGGAAACTGACTAGGCCACAGACACCATGGCCCCACCCACCCAGCAACTAGTCAGAGAGCCCCTTTGTTATGTATGTAAATATTGTATAATCAAATGTTGAATATGTAAATAAAATTATGTAAATACAGTGAATTGCATACCAGCCACGGATTGGCTAAGCCGCAGTCAGGAAATTCAAGAGGCTGTCAGAGCCATGCCTCTAGGGGAAAACTTTTTAAAAGGGACTACACAGCTGTGCAGCCTCACTTTTCGCCTCACAATACCATGTTATACTTCGTTACAAGTTCTATTCAGTTCCAGCCGATTCCTAATAAATATGAATCAGGCTACATCACGTCTCTCTTTACTCCAACTATAACATCTTTGCTAAAAATTTTGAAGCCCACCCTTCCTTTAAAGCACTTCATGGCATGACCCCAAGCTATCTGAGGCTATCATGTTTTCTGTTTTGAAGACAGCAGAAATTAGTATGATTATGGGTCAGATTCAAATTACTTTAGGAGGGATTCCAGGGTGAATAAGGTGGATAGAAGTGCTCTAAATATAGTTTTTCATGTTACATAGAATCTGTGGTGAAATCTAATTTTTTTTTTTTTACTACTGGTTCTGTGGGCGTGGCTTGGTGGGCATACCAGGGGAAGGATACTGCAAAATATCCATTCCCACCCAACTCCAGGGGAAAGATACTATAAAATCCACATTTCCTCCCTACTACTGAGGGAAGGATATTGCAAAATTTCTATTCCCACTCACTCTGGGACCAACCAGAAGTGGTATTTGCTGTTTCTCTGAACTACTCAAAATTTTCTCTATCAGTTCTCCAGAACATGTCAGAACCTGCTGGATTTTACCCCTGTATAGAGTTCATCCACACAGCTACTTTGCCAGGCTTAGGGGCACATTACATCATTCAATCAGGACCTGGACTTCAGTGGAGTTATCACCTTGTTGCTATCCTACTACTGCGTTTAACCTGAATATATTTTGTATTACTTTCTGCAGAGGCACTGACACTAAGAGGTTCAGGAATGTTGAAGTAATGAAGAGATGGTTTCAGAGCGACATTTTTTTCTGTTTGCATTCATTTCTCCCATCTCAAAGACCAGATGAAAGTCTGTTATTATTGCTGTGTGGGTGAGTCTTTAATAAATCCCACAAAATTCAATGGAACTTTCTTCAAGGTAATTGTTTTTAAGACTATGGACTAAAACTTTTTTTTTCATCTGATCCAGTTAGCTTTTTATGTCACAGCAAAGAATTGAAGTCCATATGAGGTTTTATTCAGAGAATGTTCAAATTGTTTTACTCAAGATTTTCTCATATTAAATATAAATCACGGACACCCACATATGTGTAAATGTGCTTACTTTTTATTTCAGCCATCTTGGTTCAGAAATAAATTGTGCTTTGTTGATCTCACTATGGTTAATAGGTCAAGTGTTCTATAACCTGATAGCAAATAAACTGACATGTTTTTACATATATTAGTCATTATAACTGTTTAATTTGCCATTTGGTATTTGGGATATCCTGACAATTGTTCCAATCTCTGGTGGCATTTTGGAGGTTCACAATTTGCTAAGGGATAACATCACCATGTACTTCTTGCCTAACAAAGCTTATGGAATAGATGGAGCTTATTGTTCAGTTTTTAAAAAAAACAGCTTGTGAGAGTGAGCCATAAACTGTGAATAGAATAGAATAGAAAAATACTTTATTTGGGCAAGTGTGGTTGGACTCACAAGGAATTTCTCTTCAATGCAGAAACTCAATGTCTATGCAAAGCAACAGTGCAATAATAATTATAATGATAACAATAAGAGTGGGTAGTCAGTAATGGGCAGCCAACATTTTTACTGTCACACTGTGGATGTGGCTTATTTTGTGGGGGTGGATTAATAGTCATGTGACTGGGTAGGAGTGGCTTACCAGCCATGTGATCAGGTGAGAGGGGCTTGAACGATCATCATTGTTCAAGTGAACTGTTAAATCCTTGATTTACAATTTACCAGTGTCGTTCGCTTGGTTGACAATTTGCTTCGTATTTCCCGCATTCTCCTTCCTGGGTGGCCCCCTGCCTCAGGATGGATAGGTAGGTGAACGGGTGCTGCCAGAAGCATACATGCTGCCAGCGCTGCTTCCACCCACGCCTTCTGCTTGCACCTCAGGTGGGAGGTGAACGCATGAGGCTGGAGGGGAGCCGGGTAGGAGAGAGGGAAGTTCATCCAAGGCCAGGAAGGAGGAAAGAGGAAAAAAGAAAGGAGCATAGATGCAGCAGCAGGAGAAAAAAGGAGAGCCGAGACGAGACCAGTAATCCAGGAAGTGACAGCCGCTGATCAGCTGGAGCACGCATCTTCATTTCCACCAGTGGAACTGTGTTCCACCCCATCCTGCCTGCTGCCCACCCCATGGGTAGTAGAGAAGATAAGAATAATAACAATACTACAAGCATACAATTTGGGTAAATATACTTAGGCATAAAACAGTATTGTGAGGATTAGGTATTCAATAGAGTGATGGTACGAGGATGTGGGGGTGGGAACTGTCCCTGTGTCTAGTTGTTTTGGGTATAAATTTTTTATTGTTTTTCACACCTTACAGAGATTCCAGTTTACATACCTCAAATTAAGATATAATACAATACAATATCAAATGCCAAATTCTTAGTCAAATTAATCATTTTTTTCTAATTATTTATCCAATTATTTCTGGTATATATCATTCATCCTGTGCTACCTCCTTTCCAAGTGCTGTCATCTGGATTTTAGATAATGTTCTTCGCTTTCATTTATATTAAAAGTGCTATAGCTATCTAAATTTCTCTTGGCTATTTGCTATTTTTCCTAACTATGCCATCGTGCTTCAGTCCCTTTCTAACGTTCTTAGAAAACACATTCCTACTTTCATTTAAGAAAAAACCCTCATTTTATGGTAACTGCCCTTAATAATAGAAAATATTCAAATTTCTATTCTATTCTATTCTACTCTACTCTACTCTGTAGACATGTTAATTAAGGTCCATGGATAAAAGAAATGTGCATATTTTTTGTACTTCTTGGCCAATAGCTAGGAATTACATGGATATATTTTGATTACTAGTTAATATATCTGTGTATTCATACCATTTAAGATATTGTGAGAAAATATTTCATTACTACAGAGAATGGATTAACTGAACAAACACGTTGAGGGTCTTTACTTCTGGTTTGTAACTACACACTCTGAATTGGTTATTGTAAGAGCAAAGGTCTAACTTTTATTTGGCTTAGTCCCAGATTGTCATAGTAATGTTCATATAGCAGAGCAGCATAGAGAATTTGAATATGGCTATATTGCTTCATTGCATTGCCTTAGGAAATAAGAACTGTTAGCACTTATTTGTTGAATTAATAATATTTATCACTGGCAATGGAATTTACTTTCAGTAGATATGCCTATGATTATAGCCTTTTTTACTGTGTAAAACTGTGCTTCTGGGTACATTTTACCATATATTTCCCACTGAGCTTTGCAATCAAAATCATATTTTTATGATACATTTTATAGGAAGCCAAATAAGTGTTTTTTTTAAAAAAAATTCAGGCATTTCAAGTTGTAATTAATCTCTAAACTAGAAAAAGAAATAAAAAGTGAAGGAAGAAAAGGCAAAGAATGTGTAGGAAGAAGTGATAAAATAAACAAATAGATCCATAGACTGAGGCAAAAGGACATGTGGAAAAAGAACTGGCAAATCTAGTTTGTTAGAACTTATTTTCAGAATTTATTTACAATAATGATGGAACGTGAACTATAACTATAACTTGAGCATTGAAAATTAATGTTAAATAACTGATCTTTGGCATATTCAAAGTAAATTCATTTCACAGTATCCTTATCTATATATAAAATGGAATTCAAAATATGCCCAATACAAATCCACTTTATGTCTAGACAGGAACTTCACAATATTCTCAATTCTGGTAAATTGCATTGTATTTCTGTTTAGATGATAGTGAACTTTCTCAATTATCCTTTCTCATTATAAATTATTATGTGCAGATTTTATGGAAGCAAGCATTCTGTTTTGTCTTCTTTTTTGGGATGAATTGTAAGTAGTCATCTTTTAAAAAAAATCCTATGTATTAGAAACTGTAACTTGCTAGACTTCAGCCTTGCAGATTAGGCACTAGTAAGAAAAAAACCTCAGGAATAATTCCTATACTTTTCCATATTAAATCAGTAAAGCAGTGTTGTTTAGACCTGGCAATTTTAAGATGTATGGACTTCAACTCTCAGAATTCCCCAGCATTCATACTGCCTGAAGAGTGGTTTCCAGAATTGCTAACCAATAAGACGTTGCCAACTACAATCTAAACTGCTTTATATCCCTTCAGATTCTGCCTCAGAGGGTTTATATCTTTGCCTTACAAGAGGAGACTTTGTTATACTGACTGATTTTAAACATTTTAAATAGGAAAGGAGAATCTATGGCTCTTCAGAGAGTTGCTAAACCATATTTTCAGGCAGCCTTTATGTTTGGCCATGCTGGCTGTCCTCAGTTAAAAACAGTTACAGGGTTACTTCTTCCTTTAAATAAATGCAATAATATAAAGGCATAGGATGACCCAAATGATGTTTTATGTGGCACAGCTATGAACAAACATTGGAATGCTTATTATAAGCCAAATAAATTATTTTTAGGATTTTGACAATATTTGAAATATTTTCTTTTCTAGGCGATGGTATGTGAATTCGGTGTGTAATGCCATCCTACCACTAGGTTGAATAAATTGAGATTTAATACAAAGTGACTATTTTACAATGATTATTAGTTAGTTGCAGTGGAAGAATGCTAGACAAACATTTCCTCAACAAAGAAAAAGAAGAAATACAGAATAAAATACCCTTTACAAATGTCTCTACCAGATACTTGGAAAGAGTATGGCAGGACTCTGATGATAGGAGAGGATAATTAAAAAATATATAGATTTTAATTTTGATTGCTTAATTTTGCTGCAGAAACCTAAGTTTAGAAAACTTGGCATGTGTGAGTGCATATGTCTATGTGGGAAGAAGTCTGTACCTAAGTGTTACAGCTTTTAAAACAGTAAATATCTACTGCTGTGTATGTTTATCTCATTAGTACAAATAAAGAGTACAACTACTTACAGATAATAGTATGAAATTTAATGTGTGTCTTAATGCACTATTTTTAGATGGTTTCCTAGACATATAGAAAATTTGCCAGCTTTGTTTATTTTAAAACACATTATTTTATGCAGAGAAAAATAAAAAGAAAATTTCAATTCACTGTCATATATTAACTTTTTCCATATTAACAGAGCAAAAGAAATATGGTGTTTATAAAAGGTGACTATTTGTATTTCATTGTTTTAACCCAATGAGTTGATCATATGTTTACACATGGCAGTGTGTGGCAAGCAAGGGAGCTGAGCATCTCCCACCTGTGTATTGCCAATCTGCAGAACCAGAAAGAGTAAACAAATGAGAATATATGAATGGATGGGATATGAAATCATAGGAAAGCAATTGAGTGATAAAGCCACTGGAAAAGAGGTGAGGTGAGCCACTTCATTAAAAAAAATAACAAACTATTTTCTTGGCAATACACTCTTCCCCTTCTCTCCTTGTTCTGTGAGGATAAACACTTGTAATCATATGGCATATTAAAGTATGACCTATCCGAAACTAGCTTGCTCACCTCATCAATTTCCTCTTTCTCTGGTGTTTGTTTTCTTCTTCAAATTAAATACAACTTGTAGCATTTTTGAGATTTGTCTGACTATGGTGAACCTATTCTTCCAGTAGAACTGATAGGTGTGGGATAGTACATATGGTGTTATATGATAAACTCTACATATTAAGATAAAAACTCAGCTGATATACAAAGCTGAGCAAACAGGACTAATTAATTGGTTAAATTATTACATTGAAAAGGTGGATTGACAATGGAGAGGACCAATGGAGAGGTGGGTTGAGAAAAATTGCATCATACTTTATCCACCAAGCAATTTTCTATCGTTCCTATTGGAGTACCAGACAACTGTAGGAATAAGAAGCTGATTGGTACTACACTGGTAGAGCATAAAGCATTTTCCTAAGTGTGAGGGATCATTGGTGCCCTCTGAGCTTGGTTGTTTTCTTGTAGACATTCCATTACTGATTTGAGCTGCCCAGAGTCCTATTGGAATTGGGCAGCATATAAATATCACAAACAAACAAACAAGGTAATGTCATCAGTGGTATTAAGTAGTACAGTTTGTTCTCAGTTTATATTCTAGTGTTCATAATTTTGAACATGATGTGTGGTCAAGTAACTCCAGGGGCACTTTGTAGAAATACTGTGTTGCTGTGAATCTGGACAGTCCACAATTTTAAACCGCAACAAAACACGAGCATGTAATAGATTGAAACTTAATGTAAACTGCTCCAAACTAAATTGCAGAAAATACGACTTCAGCAATAGAGTGATCAACGCCTGGAACGCATTACCTGACTCTGTGGTTTCTTCCCCAAACCCCCCAAAACTTTAACCTCAGATTGTCTACAGTTGACCTCTCCCCTTTTCTAAGAGGTTTTAAGGGGCATGCATAAGTGCACCATTGTGCCTACCATCCCTGTCCTACTGTCCTATTGTCTTCTTTTATCATTATTTACTACTTATGTTATGTTTATGCAAACTACAATCCTATACTTGTTCAACAAAACAAACAAACGAACAAACAATTTTTTAAAAAAATTCTGATACGTCAAATAACAGCTGTTTTCTGTCTTTCAGTTCCATAATACAGCAATTTTTAAAAATCCCATTTCAAATCAAATTACTTATAAACATGCATGATCTCGCTCATATGCACTGTCATACAGGGTCCTATTCACCAATGCATTAGCATCTTATAGTGATTATTATATTAGCATATTCACATCTGCTTGCCTTTTACAAACAGCATGCATTACACAGGAGAACATAGGAAACAGCTTGATGCTGGGTGAGATCATTTCTTTATCTAGTCCATTATAGGGACTGCCAGTAATTCTCCTGGGTTTCTTCCAAACATTTCCCAGTTGCATCTAAGCACTTTTAATGATTAACATGAGAATATATTTAGAAATATTTCTATTGAACTTGGGATTTTGCACGTAATAAAATTATTCTGCCACTGATATATGGGCCCCCAAAATGAGAATCATGTTAGATTCATGGAGAGCAGATCGACTTACAGTTTCTTATCTAACAGGATAACTTGCATATTTATATTTTCTCATCAAAAAATTGATATTGTGGCATAAAAGTGTACAAATGTCAAAATGACACTCTAGATTTAACATGTTTTGGCCAGGCATGAACAAGCAAACTAAACAATTCATAGCAAATTGTCCCCATACCAATTGTTTCAAAACAACAATATGAGAGAATCTATGCTTTCTTGTGAGATTCATGCAATTCATGCAGTCCTAGGCTGCATTAATAGACAGATAGAATCAAGATCATGTGAAGTATTAGTACCACTTTACAAAGTCTTAGTATGACCATACTTGGAATACAGCATCTCGTCTGGGTCACCACAATGTAAAAAGACATGTTTTGGAAACAGTGCAGGGAATTGCTGCTACTGCACCCTTCTGCCTACCGGGTGCCAATTTTTCACTGAGGCTCACAGCCATGCTTCCTGAAGCATGTCTGAATAACCTCCAGTGCCCCTTGCAGTTCAGGACTTCTTCCTCCCTGCCAGCCCCCCAAGGACTGAGTGACCCTGAGGTGGCTGCACTGCAGGTGGGGGTGCAAAGGCTTTGCCCTTGTTTCAGAACAACTACAGACTACTCCGTCTCTTCTCCCCTCTTTGTAGTTGGCATAGCATGCTGCTTGATTGGTAGGTTTGGAACCTTCCTCTTGTCAAACCTAAGTTTTAGAAATTATATTTTATCCATTTATATATTTGTTGCAATTCTTTATAATCCTTTCTTATAATCACTGGAACACAAAAAGCAAGTTATGAAATTGGTAGACAGAGCTGCCACTTGAAAAATGGGGAGTCCATGAAGTTTTCCCTGCTGTGGCAGGGCCCCATTGGTGGATATGATGCCTGCCAGTGACCGTGGAAGGGAGGGGCAGCCAAGCCAGGATGGAGCCTCAGCCAGAAGGATTCGCATTGGGGGAAGTCCATTTCATACCCACTGTTTTGTGCTGACTCATGAGTAAAGACCCACTGCAAGGATATCCCAACAAGTCAGTCTTTGCATGCAGCAACATCTAGTAAATAATGAATTTGACAATGAATTTTAATACGAATAAAAGTAAAGTCCAGGAAGTTTCCCTCTCCCTCCCTTCATCTCTCCATAATCCTGGACTAGCTGCTTGATGATTACATGGTAGGAGGACTATGTACAGGGTTTTTTGTGTGCATCATTTCACTTGTTACTTGACCTTGAGACAATTGCCTCCTAGTCATATCCTGGCTGGACTACTGCAATATGCTCTACAGGGGGATGTCCTTGAAGATTCACCAGAAATGACTGTTGATCCAAAATATAGCATCCCAAGCAGTAATGGGCACTACTCACTGTGCCCATGACACCACTGGAATGTTAGCTGCATTGCTCATTGGCTAAAAATTGGCATCTGGGTAGGTCAAAGTACTGCTTGTCACCTATGAAGTTTTTGACTGGATAGGGCCTGATTATCCGTTTAGCCACCTGTCCTCAGTTATTTTGGCTCACCTAGTAAACTTGGGCAGAACGGCTTTTGAATTGATGCCCTCAATTAAGCTTACCATCTTGTGTCCTCTCTGTTACAAGTGCTCTGTGCCTGCTCTATTGGGGTCTGAAGATGGAGTTCTGTTCCCCATCATGGAATTAGTGGAGCCCCTCTTTTGACTGTTAAATTTGGTGGTGGGGTTTTGTCTCAAAGGTTATGTTTTTAATACTTGTAATTCTATACTTGATATGTGGTTGATATGGGAGTAGGAGTAATGAAGCTAAACAGGAAGAAATTTATAGGCAGCTAAAATGTTAAATCCAGTCTAAACATCTGTCTGACAACCATAATAACTGATAAACACGGGGAGCCAGGATGCCAAATTAGTAGGCAGCCAGCGGCAATGCGAGTGGCCTGGCAAGATGTGGAGTGGCTGGAAGGGGAGAGTGAAGAGAGCTGAGATGAGTGATGTCAAGTTGACCACGCCCAGCCAGTCACATGACCACCCTGCCACATCTATGCAGCCAGAGAACCTGTTGTTAAATTATTTCAATCTCACTACTGGGAGCTAAAATTAGCTTGATTCCAGGTGAATAATGAATTAGTTCCACCTTCTGTGTTCAAGAAGAAATTTGGTCCTATGTGTTGGAATCTCAAGAAGACAAAAGGTTTTGGAGGAATGAAAGATTATCTTAGATGAAATGGTGCTATGGTGATGACTCAGATTATGGTGGTGGTAGCCAGTGTTCCCTCTAATTTTTTTTTTGGGGGGGGTGGAAAAGTATAGTGTCTGAGCGGCAGTCCCTTTGGGACTGGGCGGCACAGAAATATTAAATAAACAAACAAACAAACAAACAAACAAAAAACCCACCCTGTTTTGCCTTAGAGAATTTCAAAATAAAATACTGTACTGTGTGTCTGTAACAGTTAGCTCATAATAGGGCAACTCTATCAATATCAAAATGCCACTTAAATAGTTGAGCTAGTTTCAAACTAGATTTTGATTTTCTTACTCCCATTCTTTTTCTTTCTCTTTTCCTTCCTCTCTTTTTTCTATCTGTTTCTCTCTCTTCCTCTCTCTCTCCTTCCCTCTCACTCTTTCCCTCTCGGCTTCTGGGCAGGTTTGAAAAACTCTGAGTTGATGATGATTTTTAAGTGAGCGATTGTTCACTGCTCAGCTTAGAGGGAACTATGGTGGTAGCATCTCCTGAAATAAGTATAGAAGGCTTGAACCAAGATCTGTCACCTACCCTACACCCAGAAAGAAAACAGCTCATACATTATGAAGTAGAACGTTGCGTAAGGATATTATGACTTTAAAGGGGGTAATTTCATCAGATGCCTGTGAAGCAAAACCTTTTAATAAATTCACACACAAACACCTACACTGGATCAATTTCTGTGGGATGGTTACTATTGTTTTATACAAATTAGTTGCTGTGTGCATTTGTCTCTATTCTTATGAATAAAATGACTTGTGTGCAGTGAAGGGCTACCAAAATTTTTACTACCACACCGTGGGCGTGGCTTATGCAAGACGCCCTGCATTTTCTTTCAACATCTTTCAGTGCAAAATGGGTTCTCTGAGGTGGAGTTCCATTTTCACTACATTGCTGCACCCCCCCCCTCCCCACATCCGGGCAGTATCCCACCCTTGCTTGTGTGCCACTGCTTGTGGGCCTCAAACCATAGGTAGATTTATGGGAAAATGTCAGACCAGCATATGGCACAGATATGACAAATTATGTCTATTTTAAAGATACCTTTAGATCTTCAAGGAAGTAAGAATGCAATTTAAGATTTTGTTTAGATGGCATTGTTTTGGTTAGCTTACAAAATTAAACTGTTATATTAATTGAATTGTTATATGACAAGAATAATATATTTTCCTTCCTTCCTTCCTTCCTTCCTTCCTTCCTTCCTTCCTTCCTTCCTTCCTTCCTTCCTTCCTGATAAATTTATTTATAAAACAAAGATAAATATAAGACGGAGTATTACAGATCATACAACAGACGAAACTTTATTTCATACATAGATTTTAAAAAACAACTGTGGTTTTCCATGAATTAATTATACTGGCCTGACTGATTAATCCCTACTGCTTTATTTTGAATTCCAGAATAGTCAGTGCAACACCCAAAACAACATTTTTTACTCTGTCTTAATGCATACTTGCATGACCTCATGACAGAAGATAATGGATTACAATCACTTCAACAGAGTAGTTGATATTAAATATGAGAATGCTGGAGGAGCCCTACATTTTCTAGTCTCTCGTGTGGAAATGTTATGCAAATTATTTGTAAATATGAAAGTCTCAGGAGCAAGACTGGCTCCTGTTGCAAAGGTATCCTCAATAATTTATGACTTTAAAAGTTTAATTGGGTTATAAGTTGTTTCTGCAAAGCTTGGAACTCAGAAATGGAAAGAGCACCATCTTGTGGGATGAATATGCACTTCTGCAACCTTAGTAGGAAAAGAAAACCTTGTAAGCTATTCTACATCCTTATCATATCAAGTTACAAAAACAATTTAAGCATATGAAATTAAAAGCAATTCCTACTTACAAATGTTTGTCCTATGTTGCGGACTTCTCTCCAATGCCTTCTGCATTGCACAGATTGTATGGTAATTCTTGAAATATTGTCCTTTTCCAGGCCACTCACATAAAGACAGAATTCCAGGGCTGTGTGAAGAAAGCAAGTTGCAACTGGTACTCCTTGTGCATGTGCAATACATCTCTTGAAGCCAAGAAGCTGTGGCAACTTTGAGATAGGTATGAAGCACACTGCCAATGCTTTCCATGCATCAGCGCACTTCTAAGGTACCAACCCTGTGTAAAACCAGGCAAACCAGGTCAGCTCTCAGGCAAGAATGGAAAGCAAGGCGTATTTAGTCATTCTATGAAAAATAACATACCAGAATGTTGTCAAGATTTTCAAATCATCCCTGACAACAATAGTCAAGATGTGCATTTAACATGATTCTCTCTCTCCATTTTGAAAAGTGGAGGAAAGAGTGATTAGCTTAGGGATACAATAAGGCAGTGATGGCTAACCTTTTTGCTGTTGAGTGCCAAAAGCATGGGGGAGTGTGAATGCGCCCACACTCATAATTCAATGTGCGCACGCATGAGTGACCCTCCCCCCCACTCTCCCGCTTTTAGCATGTGATGGCACAGTAGAGCCATTTTTCTCCTTCCCAGGCTCCAGAGGCTTTCTTGGAGCCCGGGAAGGGTGAAAATGGCCTCTCCCACTCCGCTGGAGGACCCCCAGAAGCCGGAAATGGTTTGAACTTCTGGAAGGGGAGGGGGGGCTGGCCAGCTGAAAATCAGATGGCCAGCACACACTTACATGCTGGAGCTAATCTACAGCGATGGCTCCCATGCCACCTGTGGCAGACATGACATAGGTTCACCATCACAACAATTAGGTATAAATCCTGTACATGCATTTTGGGAAATACCTTAAAACATTATAGAGCAGTGTTTCCCAACCTTGGCCACTTGAGGATATCTGGACTTCAACTCCCAGAATTCTGGGAGTTGAAGTCCAAATATCTTCAAGTGGCCAAGGTTGGAAAACACTGTTATAGAGAATGGAACATTCCTATTTTCTGAGCTATTTACACAACAGAAAAAGAGTTTCAAAAGATGTGCAAAAACAAGCTGAAGCACTGCTTTGCTACTAATTGTAGCAGCCATGTCTTGTGCATGAATAGCTTACTAAACCTTTTCAGTTATTTCTCCACTCCTCCTTTCTTCCTTTCCTCTCCTTTTAATCTTACTTCATTGCGTTATCTCTCCTTTTTCAGTGCTGTTTCAGTTGTGAATGTGTTTATGCCTGTAAGTAGAGTGCATTTTTCTTTGTGAAAGCATGGGAACAGATACAAGAAGCTGATGGAAAATGGGAAATGTGTGGTGATATCATAAGGCAATCTCTAATCCATATATACTTTACAATATTTTACCCAAGCAATTAAAAAAGGGACAGAATTTGTATCATAGCATCACAATTAACTGTTTGTCCCTCTTCTCATTTCCCACAGACACCCCTTGTGAAAAACAGATAAACACAGAGATAGAGAGGAGGGGGAAGGAGAACAAGAAAGAAAGAGAATTAAAGGGATTAATTAAACATCGTATCTTATTTTGCAGCAATGAATTTAAATAGTGATTATAAATCAGTTAATATTCTCCTAGGCATCTTGGCCTTTTCCTTTTCAGGGTTGAGTGGGAGTTTCTGCAAGAGAGAGACAGAGAGAGAAAGACAGAGACAGAGACACCCAGAGAGAAAGAAACACACACACACACACAAGGAGAGAGAGAGAGACTTGCATGCATGTGTGATGCACGCACACACAAACACACACACATACACACAAACGGGCTTTTCTCACATACAATATGTAACCTTATTCAGTAAATACACACACACACAAAACCCAAGCAAAAGACCCAGTTATACAATTAAAAACCTGAAGCATAATATGCTATTGCTTAGTACAGTGATTTTCAACCTTTTTTGAGCTGCGGCACATTTTTTACATTTACAAAACCATGGGGCACATTGGGGGGGGGGGGGGGCTAAAAAAAGTTTGGACAAAAAAATTCTCTCTCTTCCTCCCTTTCGCTCTATTTCTCTCTCCCTCTTTCTCTTCCTTCCTCTTTTTTCTCTCTTCCTTCTTTCCTCTTTTTTTGCTCTCTTTCTCTCTCCCTCCCTACCTCCCTCTATGTCTTTCTCTCTCCCACCTTCCCTCCCCCCTCCCCCCCTCTCTCTTTCTTTCTTTCTTGCTCTCTCTCTTTCTTTCTTTCTCTCTTGTTCTCTTTCTCTCTTTCTTTCTCTCTTGCTCTTTCTTTCTTTCTTTCTCTTTCTTTCTTTCTCTCTTGTTCTCTTTCTCTCTTGCTTTCTTTCTCTCTCTTGCTCTTTCTTTCTTTCTCTTGTTTTCTTTCTCTCTCTGAGCTTCGCGGCACACCTGACCATGTCTCGCGGCACACTAATGTGCCGTGGCACACTGGTTGAAAAACACTGGCTTAGTATATACTGCTTCAGAGTACTGTACAGCCCTCTTTAAGTGACTCACCTATTGGCAGCATATTGCCCTTAACAATCTGGGTCCTCATTTTACCAACCTCAGAAGGATGGAAGGCTGAATCATCCTTAAGTCAGTGAGGATCACCCTGGCCATCAGCAGAATTAGCCTGCAATACTGCATTGCGCCACCACTGCTCATACAAAGTATGGCGACTATAAAAAGATCTCTGAAAGAACAATTCAATGTACTAACAATAAAGCCATCTAGCAGGATTCTCCCCCCATCCTTATTAGAACCTCAAGTATATGACAAAGTCTTTAGGATCTTGCTAAGATGAGAAGGGTAGGGGCCAATCTAACTTCTGGTAGAATTATATTCTAAAAAGCACCATTAACATTTAAAGTAGAAGCATAAGCAAACATTGACAACAATAAAAGCTAGAATGGTATTTTAAACTAAAAAGCATAGGACATGAAATTGGAATAGGAATCACACTCCTGTTTTTATCAAAAAAAAAAGTTTATATTTGTATAGTTCACATTTAAAATAAACGTAGAATGCCCACATTCTCCCTGAATCTGTACTATCCCAGAACTTAAGATAACCTCTATAAAATTACAAAATAAGTTAACCAATAATTGTTAGAAATAAAATTATACATTGGAAGATTCTGAATATTATAATACAGCATGAATCTATCAAATACCAAAAAATAAAAATAAAAAATATTAAGATGCCAACATTTAAAGAATAATAAAAAGCCAGCTGTCACAACTTTATCCAGTACATATCATTCCAGTTTGATTTAATTTATTTTCTCCTAAGCTCTGAACGGAGGAGCCTAGGTGGCATAGTGGTTAAAATCTAACGGAGTCTACGGAGAGGGGCGGCATACAAATTGAAATAATAATAATAATAATAATAATAATAATAATAATAATAATAATAATAATAATAATAATAATAGGCAAACTCTGCCCACAAGAGTCTGTCTTCCATCCTTCTTACATTGGTAAAATGAGGACCTGAGTTGTGGGGACAATGTGTTGACATTGTAAACTACCCGGAGAATGCTGCAAAGCACTATGGGTTGAAATATACATTTAAATATAATTGCTATTGCTATTATTAAAAAGAAAACACATTTAAAAAATACTGTCAAAAAGCATTTGAAGGTCAGTCTGGAGATTAATGAAAATAATAACAACAACAATAATTTGTAGTCAGAAAGCTCCACAAACATGAAGTTAAAGCATATATATAATGGTTGCATACATAATATTGTATATATAATGGCTGATCACAGATGATAGCATTTAGATGAAAAAGTAATTTGTGCTTCAGTTTAAGAAATTGCTTCCTTTGATAAATATGTAATAGTCTAGCATTTTTGACTCTGACAGAATTTCAAATGACTTTGTTTTATTTGCTAATTGAAGACTTGTGATACTATTTATTTCCTGGGAAAATTAATGGATTAAAAATACATTTGAATATATATGTATATGTATGTGTATGTATGTGTATGTGTATGCGTATATATATATATATATATATATATATATATATATATATATATATATATATATATTACAACAGCACGAAGCTTGGAACTTCAGCCTGATGATGGTGAATGTGATTTATATATATATATATATATATATATATATATATATATATATATATATATATATATATATATGACGGTCTTGGTATATTCAGGTTTCTTCCCGGGAAGAAACCCGAATATACCAAGACCGTCATACCTGTACCCGTGAAAATCTACAAAAACACACACACACACACACACACACACACACACACACACACACACACACACACACACATATATATATATATATATATATATATATATATATATATATATGTAGATTGTTCTGAGTTCGGGTTTTGCCCCGTGTAATATTTTGAGTGTCTATGCGACGTTTTGGTGAAATCACATTCACCATCATCAGGCTGAAGTTTTAAGCTTCGTGTTGCTGTAAATATGAAATGTTTGTAACTGCCATTTCTTCCTTATATATAGTGTTGGGGGTGGAGATTTGGTTTGAATGTAGCAAATAGATTGGGTGACTATGTTTTAGTGATTTGATTGGTTGGTGGAATCACACTTACTTGGAAGATTGATATGGTGATTATTCTGATATGTTTTTTTGTTTAAGGCTGGTTTCCAAATCTCTGATAGGCGGGACGTATCATCCCTTTTATTTATGCCTAGGGGGCGTTTCTCAATCTCTATAGCTTCTCTGGTAATTCTTCTGTATAAATTTTTTGTTTTGGAAAGTAATTTAGTTTTTTCAAAGTCAATTTCGTGCCCTGTTTTTTTAATGTGCTGGACAAGAGAGGAAGTCTTTTCTTCTTTTTTAACTGCATTCTCATGTTCTGCAATGCATTGGCTCACTCTTCGATTGGTTTGTCCAATGTATGTGGCTGCACATGTTTTGCAAGGGATTTCATAGATTCCTTGGTGTTCTAGTCGGATTTTTTCTTTTGGGTTCCTTAGGAATCTACATACATATACCCGTGAAAATCTACGAAAACAAATATATATATATATATATATATATATATATGTCACATGTTTAAGCTGAATTTGAAAATTAAGGGAGACTAGGATAGATCTATTTCAGCCTTATTTTGGCCTCATCAGCTAGCCATACCCACTGGGACTTGAACCTGCAACCTTTGCCTTGTAAGGCAGAGAATTATCCTCTAGGCTACAGTATCCAATCCCTTCAGCTCTGTACCAGGGAAGGGTTACATTTTGTGTCGAATCACCCTGGTATATTGAAGGAACATCACAGCTTCTTTTTTGCCTCTCGGCCCAACCCAGGGCCATTTCCAAGGCAGTTAATTTTATTGATAGCCGACAATTCTATCTGTATGTGTCACATGTTTAAGCTGAATTTGAAAATTAAGGGAGACTAGGATAGATCTATTTCGGCCTTATTTTGGCCTCATCAGCTAGCCATACCCACTGGGACTTGAACCTGCAACCTTTGCCTTGTAAGGCAGAGAATTATCCTCTAGGCTACAGTATCCAATCCTTCAGCTCTGTACCAGGGAAGGGTTACATTTTGTGTCGAATCACCCTGGTATGTGTGTGTGTGTGTGTGTGTGTGTGTGTGTGTATATATATATATATATATATATATATATATATATATATATATATATATATATATATATATATGAAACCCAAATATACCAAGACTGTCATACCTGTACCCGTGAAAATCTACGAAAACATATATATGTGTGTGTGTGTGTGTGTGTGTTTTTGCTGAATTTGAAAATTAAGGGAGACAAGGTTAGATCTATTTTGACCTTATTTTGGCCTCATCAGCTAGCCATATCTACTGGGACTTGAACCTGCAACCTTTGCCTTGTAAGGCAGAGAAATATCCTCTAGGCTACAGTATCCAATCCCTTCAGCTCTGCACCAGGGAAGGGTTACATATTTTTGTGTCGAATCAGGATCAAATCCAGTAAGGGTACGGCTAGCTGATGAGGCCGGAACAAGGACGAAATAGCGCTATCCTAGTCTCAATTTTAAAAATTCAGCAAAAACATGTGATATATATATATGTGTGTGTGTGTGTGTGTGTGTGTGTGTGTGTGTATATATATACACATACACATACCTACATACATACATACATACACACATACACACACACACACACACATATATATACAGTGAACCCTCGAGTTTCGCGTCCTCAAGGATGGCGAAAGGGCTATTTCGCTAGTTTTCAACCCGGAAGTAAACTCCACCATCTGCGCATGCGTGCCCTTCCACGCATGCGTAGATGGTGGAGTTTCCCCGCCGGGCAGAGGCTTCCCTGGGTCTTCCCCCTCTTGCCCCGGTAAGACCCCAGCGGCGGTGGGCTGGAGCGCGAGCTTGGGGCAGCCTAGCTCCGCTTCCCAGCTGGGAAGCGGAGCCGGCAACAGCGTGGGCGGGCGGGCGGCGCGCGCGAGCTTGGGGCAGCCTAGCTCCGCTTCCCAGCTGGGAAGCGGAGCTGGCAACAGCGTGGGCGGGCGGGCGGCGCGCGTGAGCTTGGGGCAGCCTAGCTTCGCTTCCCAGCTGGGAAGCGGAGCCGGCAACGCGCGCGCGCTTGGGGAAACCCCAGATCCGCTCCCCAGCTGGGAAGCGGCCCCAGCAACTCGCGCGCGCTTGGGGAAACCCCAGATCCGCTCCCCAGCTGGGGAGCGGCCCCAGCAACGCGCGGGGCGCTCCCCAGCAACGCGCTGTGGCGGTGGAAGTAAAAACACCATCTGCACATGCGCAGATGGTGTTTTTACTTCCGCACCGCTACTTCGCGAAAAATCGATCATCGCTTGGGGTCCTGGAACGGAACCCTCGCGATGATCGAGGGTTCACTGTATATATAAAATAAACATTTAGTTTATATAGTTTATATATAAAAAACTATAAATTAGATAGATAGGCTGCTTGAAAATGATAGATAGATAGATAGATAGATAGATAGATAGACAGACAGACAGACAGACAGACAGACAGACAGACAGACAGACAGACAGACAGACAGACAGATAGTAACTGTAAAAGAAAACTATATAAAGTTATTATATCTATATGGTAATCTTTTCATTATCAGCAAAAATATGTTATACATATCTATCTATCTATCTATCTATCTATCTATCTATCTATCTATCTATCATTTTCAAGCAACCTGGAAAAGGCAATCTTAAGTATCCCAGGCTTAGCAGATAAGTACAAAATTGGGTTTTTCCATATTCTATGGAAACTGCGAAACACATTTTTCTAGTCGCTGTCTGCAGATAAAACATTCAGTGTCACCATGGGATATTTTGGAAACATGTTCTCTGAACCAGTCATTTTGGTGCTCCAAATTTATAATATAGTTGAAACAGATGAGGCCTCCATCGTTTGGTAAGGAAAACATTAAATGGCTGTTTTATAATGGTAACCTTTTCTTCCCTCTTACGGAACCTTGTGTGAAATATCCATAGTTTCTTTTTCTGTAATTGCAGTGAAGGTATGAGATATGTTTATTAGCCTTTCATTAATCAAGTGTCCTAGAAGACAGCTTTGGTTGCTATTTGATTTCTGTATCTCAAAATAGTACTAAACATATGTTTGAATCCAATGTTAAACATTTGACAGGAGCTATAATATAGCCACAATGCACATACGAAAAGAGTGGGGCATTGATTATGAGATATTGACATTTTTTATTTACCTCTTCCCTCAGGTATATTTAACTTCAATTTTATTATGTCTTGCCATATTATCAGAAAGGAAGGTTGACTTTCTCCTCCAAAGTGCCGCTGTCCAAATTGTAATAGAGAATAAGCAAATAATTTATTTTCAAAAATAGTTCAGAATTATAGGAATAATAAATTCAGATGACTGACTAAAATGTATGGGTAGGATTTTTTTCTTCTTCTTCTTTCTGATTTTACCAAAACATCAACTTTTTCTGTTTGACCTCCCAAATGAATCTTGCTCCTGCAAAATTTTATTTGCTGTATCGAAGAAAGTATTAGAGTAGATTGTTCTCTGTACACTGTACATCTGGTTACACAGCATCAGTTCTGTTTGCAGGGATATTAAGAGAGTTTATTGGATTTTTGAGATAGTGGATTTAGAGAGCTTTTGCTGTTGTTCTGTTCAAATATTGCTTCTGGAAAGTATCACAGTCCTGAATAGTTAACATTTTAGTTTCGCTAACAATGTCAACCTCCAGAGTTCTTATGTGCTATTATTGGTCAGCACTGACATCAGCTACTGAAAGTTATGCTTCCGGCAGAATTGCGCCGCAGGGCATTTGATAACAAGGTTAAAAGTGACAAGAAAAAATAGTTGTTTGGGGATTATGCAATCTGGTCTTCCCGATGGAGACGGGGGCTTTCTATTTTCTACTTTTTGGATTCCTTGATATACCCTCAATTATGAAGTTAATCAGCACAGTCAATTGATGCCTGGGTACAAGCTCCAAGGTTTAGTTTTAAACATTCTTTCTCTCTGGATTGAGGGGCTTGAATATTCTGTTTTTGTTTTCTTGGGAAAAAGAACATTTTTCCTTCCTTCCTTCCTCCCTCCCTCCCTCCCTCCCTTCCTCCCTTCTTTTTGCATACCATTTTTCTTCTATAGTGGTTTATTTCAAAAAGGTTCTTTTCAGAATTCTTCCTGATATATGCCAATTTCCTGGATTTCCTGGATGACTGCCAGTCTATCTTTCTTAGAGCTTATCTTTGAGCCGAGGTGGCCCAGGGGTTAGAGTGTAGCATTGCAGTCTACATCAGTGGACTGCTAGTTGAAGTTCAGCAGTTCAAATTTCACCGGCTCAAGGTTGACCCACCCTTCCATCCTTCCTTCAGGTGGATAAAATGAGGACCCAGATTGTTGTGTGCAATATGTTGACTCTGCAAAACCACTTGGAGAGGGCTGTAAAAGCACTATGAGGCGGTATATAAGTCTATGTGCTTAATGCTTAAGTGCTTTTTCTCTCTTTTTTCTATACCATCATTGAACTTGTATTCACTGATTGAATTAAGAAGTAATCATAAATACGGTGATCACATTTATGATTGCAGTGAGGAGAGGTTTTTATAGGTGAAGGTCACTGGCACATACCCTATTTTGCACTTGGAAATGACTACACAGAAAAATCTCAGTCTAAGAAAAGAAAAGAAAAAAGAAAATGGAATCCCTAATATATATTTGAAATAAATTCCAATGATTCATAACTGCAATATTTTGGAAATACTCATATATTTGACACTATAAACAAATGCAAATAAGAGAAAACCAGAGCTGTTGAAAGCTTAGTTAGAGCAAATGAAATCAGGAGGCCATCCAACTTCATGTGCCTTCTCTATCAGACCTGACTCAATTTATTTCAAATAATACTCATGACAATATTTTTTTAAAAGCCATATTTCTTGTGCCTGCTCTAATTAAACGTATCTAATTCTTCCTGACAGATTCATAATCTCGGCAAGGTTCCCTTGCCAAATAATGTAATGGTTGATTTCCACAGCAGTGTCATTCAGAACTGTGCTACAAGGAAGCAATCCATAGTCCTACCCAACATAATGAGCAGAAGGGTTCCCACCCCTGTCACCCCGCCAAACACAGCAGTGTAATTTTACCATGCTGTGCCTTTCATCTGTTTATTTATGTCAAGTATTGATATGACTATCCAACTTGAACAGTGAAACTCTGAATAGCTGACAAACAACAGCCAAAATAAAACTCCAGCAGTGACAAGAAAATTCACTAACACAGAATTTGTCTCCCATTCTTCCTTTCTTCTAATGGCAACTTATCCTGAGTTCAGCATTTGGGATAATAATCATGTTTTTAAAGCCTTCCTAAAGGCCATCAAAGACAAGACCCATTGACCATTAGAAAGAGGTCATTCACGAGGGCTGGCATCACTATTAAGAAGCAATGTCTGGATCCTATCAGTAACTGTTATAGAATAGAACAGAATAGAATAGAATAGAATGGAATGGAATAAAATACAATTCTTTATTGGCCAAGTGGGATTGGACACACAAGGAATTTGTCTTTGGTGCATATGCTCTCTGTACATAAAAGAAAATATACTTTTTATTTTCTTATTTTTATTTTATTATCTTTTAAAATATAGTAGGGTTGGTATCTGTTGGAGGGGATCCAACAGACACCAACCCTTCTAGAGCAACTTAAGTGAATGGTCATATTCATGCATCCCTATTTATGTACATATATACCTTTAATAATTTCCACTTTGAAGAAAACGTAAAAAAAAAGAGAGAGAGAGTGAGAAGTAATGACCAAAAGAAAACGAGGTAAGAAAAAAAAGTGAATCTAAATCTAGAATATACAGCTATTCCTTGAATTATGGCAATTCAGTTAATAACTGTTCAAAATTACAAAAAATCCCAAAAACAAATATTCATGACCCAGTCATGAATGAGGCCGCTGAGCAGTGCAACTTTCACTAGTGGTGTGCCGTCCTTATCTGTACTCGTAGCAACCCAATACTGCTGCCATGACCTTATCCCTGAAGCTGCTCTTTCAAACCAGTCAGCAGAAAGCAGGAGGCTGATCGGCACTGGTTAGACTAGGCTCAAACTAAGCCTGAAGGCCCTCATGGCAGAGAAGCTGATGTTTTATTCAGATGGGGCAAAGCTGTTTTCCTTACATGTCACATTCTTACAGCTTCACTGGTGTGGAGATCTGTAGGACAGGGGAATGGGGGGAAGGTGTTTTGGGGACTCCAGGGAAGCATGAGCATCTCAGTGAGTGGAGGAGGTCTTGGGTGGCCTACTCCAGCGCCAGGCCCCCATATGCTTTTCCCCACCTATACCTCATGTGCATTTAATTATCTGCACATTTAATAGTGAATGCATTAGGGAGTGATTGCGTTCATTTAATGTGATTCAGTCGCATTACAAATATAATTGGTAGGCCCTATTACATTTTTAATTCGAGGGTTACCTGTATCTCTGTATCCTCCTGTCCTGGCAAGCTATTCTGGTTTCTTCCATATCCAGAAATGATTAATATGTTGTCTTTTGTTTTCCATCTTCTCTGTTGGCTGATCTTATCCATCCAGCACAATTTTCCTAATCTTTCCTTTCCTTATTCTCTATATGCACACCGTGAAACAATATATAGGTAGTTCTTGCTTAATGCCCATTTGTTCAAGGATAGTTCAAACTCAAATGTAGTGCCCCCATGGTCATTTGATAAAAGCTCAAATCATAAGAACATAAGAAGAGCCATGCTGAATCAGACCAAAGCCCATCGAGTCCAGCATTCTGTGTCACACAGTGGTCCACCAATTGTGCATGGGGATCTTGAGCAGAAAGAGAAGGCAAAAACTCTCCCTTTTCCTCGACCCCCAACAAATGGTAGTCAAGGGAATCCTGCCTGCCTCAACTGACATAGAGGTGGCACATGGACATCCGTTTCAATAACCACCAAGTCTGGATTGATGATTGCTTCTTCCATCACTTCTACCACATTCTACCATAACTTCCACTGGGCTTACTATCTTGATTATACATGGGTTGATTCTGCTTCATTTTTTTTTTGGCTGAAGTGAAACTCTGGGCCTTTTTCCCCATCAGGGCAATGAGGCTGCTTGTGAGTCGCCCCGAGTCTTCGGAGAGGGGCGGCATACAAATCTAATAAATTATTAAATTATTATTAAAATTATTACCCTGAGGCACCCATTCCCCCATCCAGCAGCAACCTCACTGTACCTTACTGGCCGCATGCACACCCTCACATACTTTTCTGCAATCCTGTTCTACTCCCATGTCATCTTGCGAGTCTTCCAGACATGTTTGTTTGTTCACTCTCCCCCTGCCAGCCTGCCTGCAGGCTCCATGAGACTTGCAACTTCCTCTTGCTTTCCCTATTGACTTTGCTCATCAGATGCAAGCAGGAAGTAGCAAGGTGTCCCCTGCTTAATGACCCATGATCCTCACTTAATAAGAGCAATGGGGATTGCAGGGATTGCCATTGCTAAGGGATGCAGGCATGTGATTCACACCTTATTACTGTGTGGTTTAACAATAAAAATTCCAGTCCCAATTAACATAGTTAACCAAGGACTATGTGTACCTTTATCTTTTAGTGGTATGTTGTAAATGTTTTAAAATTGGCTTTGATGACTCCAGCACTGCTACTGTACAATTAGCTAATGGTGAAAAGCCGATTGGCATACTGGGCAGAAAACTACTGTCCTATGAGCTAATATAACTAAAACTGCTTGTATGTTCATGCAAAACAAGTATTTAGCCACACTGAAAATTCACGTACCATATTTTCAGAGTATAAGATGCACCACTGCCACCCTTAAAGAGGGTGAAAACTTGGGTGTGTTTTATACACAGAATGTATTCCTGCCCAGCCACCCCTACCCTTTGGCTTCTGCCTCCCAGCAATTTCCCTCCTTGCAGCAAACAACACAGAGCCTGATTAGCACAAGCAACTGATTATTGGCCTCCTGATCACCAGCTGATTCAGGCTTCAGACAGGTTGCAACAGACTGGCAATCACTACAGCCTGAACCTATTAGCTGCTTATGCTAAAACTGAAAGTGAAACTAAAGGTGCAAGGAGGCAAATTGCTGGGAAGTAGAGCAGAGGCAATTCTTAATTTCCTTGTGCTAATCAGGCTGCGCTGAAACTAGCTGTTTGTTGTTTGCTGCAAGGAGGTAAGTCAATAATTATAAATGCCTATAGAATAAAGTGTCCATATTTTTACATTGTTAAAAAGGGACACCATTGACCTGGGAAGAAAGGCAGGAAAATTTGAAGAAATTCCCTGTGGTAGCGAGTGGCTGTGGCTTCTGCCTGGGCGGCAGCATCACTTCCAAGCCTCCCCGGTCTAGCCCACCTGGTCCAGTCTGACTCAGGAGCCCCAGGGGTTACCCGAATTGGGCCATTTTGGAAAGTAGACGGGACGTGGGACAAATCATTCAAAAATGGGACTGTCCCACCAAAAACGGGACTTACTTTATTCATGGAAGAGTCACAGTTGTACTGTTTGGGTGGTATACGACCCGGACCAAAAAAGGTTTATTTTAGGTACTTAAATTTGGTCTTTTTGAAAACTGTTTTTGCTAGGATACCAATTTGAACTTTTCTGAACACAATGAAATCAAAATTGAAATTAAAAAAATTAATACTTATATTTTTATTTTACTCATAATGTCACTCCCCTAGCGGTTTTGTGCAATTTTGTTCATTTTTATCTAGATTAGGCTGCCAGTTCCAATTTTTTTGAAAACGTAAGTTTATTGAAAAATATTGCTCAGCTCATTGAGGAGAATGTAGCATTTATTGATCTCAGAGAAAGAATGTGGAGTAAATTGGCATTTTGCCTATTAAATGCTATTTCCTAGTCTTAAAATTGTGCACTGTAATACACGTATCAAAGTATAACTTGATAGTCAATGACATCTGTCTGATATGATGCCTATCTATATTATAAGGCTGTCATACAAGGCTGTATCTTAGCTTCTCTGCTGTCTACATTTATGTTGTAGTAGAAAAGTGCACAAAATGCACAAATCCAAAATAATTATGCTCCGCAACCTATCCAATAGATCCACTGGATAACTTCTATATGAAGATAATGCTTCCATTACCCAACCATTTCCATTAGATTATGGAAAAATAAATAAAACAGTTGTCCAGTCTCTTTTTCAAAGACTCCAGTGGGTGCTCCATCATTGTAGGCTTTTATAAAGGGACCATACAATCATTTGTCTGAAATGGTAATGGATCTTCTGCTTGAGTAGGAGGTTGGACTAGAAGACCTCCAAGATCTCTTCCAAATCTATTATTATATGTTCTGTGTTCATCTTGCTCTACAGAGGATGATTTAATTCCTAATGATCAAAACACAAACAAAAATCATGGTCTTCTCAAAGAGACCATTTATGGCAAATCCGTTAACCTATGGCAAAGCTAATGGAAACAGCACTGAACAAATTCAGGCATTTAGGTAACTTGGAATCATTTTCTAGGTTACTGGTTGATGGAGTTCCCAAATTCAATCCATAATACAGAAAGTCAGAAGGACTATAACTGCTAACCTAAGATCGTTTTTTAATTTGCACTAATGAGGTGATAATATTCCCAGGAGAACCAAAGATCTTTGAAACCAAACTAATAACTCATATATCTCATGGCTTCCCAGTATGTGCAAATATGGTCATAGAATCACTAGAAGTTAACCAATCATTTTTTTAATGTACCTAAATATCAAAACTGTTAAAATCCCACAATTCATCTCAGACTACACTATCAGATTTAGGGTGGCAGAATTCAATTAAAACCCATGTGCATTTAGCTCACGGGCTATTGGCTCAAGCTAATTTTTAACTCAAGCAGTCTTTTCATTTTGACACTTCTAGAAAAAATCCACTCTTGTTAATAGAAAACACCTAGTGACCTCTTAGATGACCTTTCTTCTACTGTACTAGTCCTAGTGGGGTTTGTACAGACCAGAAAGAAATTTTAAGCAACATCTCAGAAATATTGACCTGCAAAGAGATATCAGTCCAATTATTCCAATAAGATCAGAGAGAAATAGATTTCAAAATATATAAAAAGCATATTTGTAGTAAGGGGTGGATTGAAAGTATATATCGAACATGGGATTAAGAAAACTATCTGCTCCCAGACAATTTTATTTATGTGATATATGTTAACAAGCATAAATTATTGTATCTCTCTCGTATAATGTGTCTCGCTGAAAAGTCTCACAGGAACAAATAAAGAAACATTTGAGGAAAAGTGTGACACACATAAAGTCTTGAAGGAATTTAGTTATTATCAGTACAATACAGTACAATAATACCTTTGCTGAGAAATTGCGTTAACTAACATTACCTTAAAAAAACATTCAGTTTGCCACTGTCATTTCTGTTTCTTACACAAAGCAGTTCTATCCCATAAGCCAAATATGTAAAATTGAATTAATAAGGCATTTCTTCTATTTGAGATTTAAAAACCCATATTTCAGGCTTCAAATTCCATGGAAAATAATAATGTATCAATTTGAGTACCTCAGACAAGGTTAGTCAAATAAATTATGTCAATGTCATTGTATTCCTTTTCCATCCTTTATTGCCCATTATATACTTGTCTCAGATTACAAATTACACCCCTCTTTGCCCCCTTAATTGTATTTATGGAATCATTCCAAAAGCTATCACTATTAAGGAAGAAAATTGCAGCAAAAAGTATGAGACAAAATGCATTAATTAACATCTCATGAATAAGTGTTAGTATTCACTGAGGAGTGATATCACTTTTAAATTAACACCACCAAAGACACAGTTACGCTTGGCCTTAGGAATTTAAATGTCTGTTGTTTGAGATTTCACAGGTATGTTGATTAAATTATTATGAGTTTACTACAAGCATTCTGCATAATTGGGAACTCCCTATTGCCTCTACTATGAATGTTAATGGTTTAGTGGGTACCTCATTCAGATTTTTGTAACCTAAAGAGACAAATCTTTTGGTAATAGGTTTATTTGACTATGGATTGAGAGAAAGATTACATGAATGATATATCATCCTGCCTCTATATATAACGCTAATGTTTTACTTTTTGTTTCTTTATTTCACTGTTCACAAATGAAGGATTTACTTTGGAATTTAAGCTACAGAATTCTGCACAGAATTCTTGTACTCTAGCTTTGTTATTGTTTAGTCACTAAATCGTGTCTGACTCTTCACAATTCCATGGTCCATAGCACACCAGGCTTCTCTGTCTTGCACTGTTTCCTTAAACCTCAAATATATCAGCAAGCCAGGTATAGAACTACATTCCATAAGTGGTTTTGAACCTAAATTGAATCTTACATTGAACTTGTTTTTCCATGTATGAAGTTATTTGGACATTAATGTTGACTCATAGTTGATGTTATCATTCGTCTAATGAAGGAATTAATTAATTTCCAGTGAAAATTTTAAATTATTCGAGTAGTGTTAGTACTGTGTACATAACTGGTTGGGTTTGGCAATATATTAACAAACTATCAATGTATGTTTAAATGAATTATAACGCTATAGCTTTAAGAGTTAGTGTTGCAGTTAGCCTTAAGAGGGAGCCAGAAGCATCTCTCTCTCTCTCTCTCTGATCATTCTCTGCTAGTTTGTCTGTGTGATTATGCTGTAGAACTGTGTGTCCAAATGATGGTTTAATGTATTTTGTATAAGGCTTTTAGTATTGTTTAATGTATTGAGAGAGGCTTATATATCGTATATGTGTTGTGAGTATTGACTATTGTTATTGTAGGATTGTTCTTGAATAAGCTATTTGCCAAAGTAAATAATATTTATACACTTAATGTTCCTGGTTATCTGAACGATTACTTTTATCTCTGGCTATCAGCTGGATATCAGCCACCTCCACATTTCCTCTGTGCATCCTTGGTAGCTCAAGAATCACTTAACATTGGTTATGGGTCTAGCGTGAGGTTCACATTGTGTGGTTCTTAGTGTGAGGTTTCTAATGTGAATTTTTTTAGTGTGGATATTTTCAGTGTGATATTCCCAGTGAGATATTGCTTGTGAGTAGTGTCAATATTCAGTTGTATTGTTGTATAAATAATGGCTCAACTGCAGTCAAGTAAATTATTCACCATAACCCAGTTGGATGGAATGAATTATGATTCCTGGTCTACAAAATGCAGTATGCTGTTGATGTCAATGCCCCAAGTAGCATCTAAGAAATAAATCAGCTTCCAGTCCATTTCTCTTGCATGAAGTTCAATAGGAATTTTTTGCGGCCTCCCCTTTAGAGGCGGCCGTTTTTTCGCCTATTCCACACTGACGGCACAGATTGGATTGGTTAGGGGGTGCGGCGCACTTAGATGTCAGTATAGGCCTCCCTTTGGTCATTGGGGTTGGGCAGGTTAGGGGCAGAAATGGGCATTTAGAAGCGACAGCGCATGCTCCTTTGGGCATCCTTCAAAGGGTGATGGACCGCCTCTCTCCAGGAACTAGAGGTTGGAGCAATGTCGGGGATTGGAGAGAGGATGTCCATGGGAATCACCAGATCCAATTTCCCACGGGGATTGGAGGGTGAACTCCTCCCACACGTGAAGGGGCGTGGCTTGGATCCAGGTGAAGGTGGTTACCTTCACCTGGTTCAGCAGGAGTTTTTGCCCAATGTTGCCAAGGAATTTTCTGGTAGGAATTTCCGCCCCGTTAGTTTTGGCCTCTGCAGGTCCTTAGTTCGTTCTGAATTTAAATATTTAAATTGACGTATTTAAATTTATTTAAATTTATGTTAATTCAATAAATGACCCATATTTAATCCACAATATGTCTCAGCGTCGTTACTCAGCATCCGGGGGTAAAGGAATTTGTTGTGGCTAGTAACTTTCCCTCTCATACAACTACCCCTCCCAATTCCCCTAATACTGTACTAATGTGGCAGTCCAAAGTCTCTAACTCTGGAATGTGATAATGAACCCACCAGATATAACAGCCTTGGATTATTTTGGCATGAGGAGATGCAGATAAAGAAAATAGGATTTTATATGTAATTGCCAAAAGTATATTTCATTTTTATCAGAATACAATGTAAAGTAAATCAACTAATAGTCTTATTAAATATCAACTAATAGACTTATTATCAACAGTCTCTTGCATGACTTCATAATATGATTATTTTAAGACATTCATAATGTATTTATGCAAACAAAATTACGCCTCCCCCCTCCCCCCACACACATTATTTCTTCCACCATAATTACCCATCTCACATATCTTTACATATTTTATTTATAAAAATATAGCCAATGTCTCAAAAGTATTGTTTTAGAAATTTTCCTGCATCTGTCCTTTTTTTTCCTTATTGCCTATGTTGAAAAGGGAATATTTAGAACTATTTGTTGAGAATTATTTGTTAAAGTGCTGTTTAATTATTCTGAAAAAATATTAGACTGGAAGGGAAAGATGCAAGAGAGAAAAATAATAAATTCTGAAATGTACAGAAAATTGGACTCTTAAACTGGTACTGGGAAAACATCATACTGGGAAAGCATTTTAAAATTTTAAAATGCTGGAATCATTTACATATAACACTTATTCTGCTTTTATAATTGATTTACAACTTAAATGATTATTGATGAATGGCAATGAAATTTAAGTGAAGAGTGCCACCTGCTGACTAAAGGAAAAACTGGGGGGGGGGGATTTGAAGGACTGTGAAAATATTTACTGGATTATTCCAAACTACTCCATGACTACTGGAGACTCAAATATGAAAACAAGGAAACTATCTAACTAAAGTAAGATGACCAGATGTCCCGCTTTTGGTGGGACAGTCCAACTTTTTAATAATTTGTCCTGCGTCCTGCGGGGTTTCCAAAATGTCCCGATTTTGGAATGAAGAGGGGGATGGCCAGCAGGGGGGGGGAGAGCAGGAGGGGAGGGGCATGTTTCAATTCTGCCCCCCCCTCCTCCTCTTCATTGGTAGAGAGGTCTTTTCCCTTCCTCCACTCTTGCCCCAACCAAGCCATGCTGACTGCGGATTGGTTGGTCAAAGGCAGTGCTTGGGGGTGAGGTATTCTTCAGAGCACAAGCTCAGGATGGTACTTGGGGCCCCCGGGCATGGGGCGATGTTTGCTACTGTACCTGCACTCACCCAGCAAGCCCCAAGCATCTTCTTTCGGTTGCTCCTTTAGCAGACCTGGGCACTACTCCTGTGCCGGCGGAGTCCTCAGAATGACCCAATGCTGGGGGAAAAAGGAGAGCAGAGCAAAGGATTCACCAAACTGGATGAAAACACTTGGGCTGTCCCTAATCTACTTTCATTGGCAAGGATTGGTTTGGCACCTATTTTGGGCTATTTGATGATTGAAGATGATTGAAGATTTTAATATATTTTAATATTTTATTAAATATTTAATATTTTAATATAGCACTGAGTGTGTTTGCCCTGGCTGGAATAACAGATCTGTTGGATGCCTTTATTATTGACAAAACTGCCCCAACCAGAAATCTGCTATGGGAAGTGCCTTGGCCCTTCTGGCTGATTAAATCCTTTAAAAAAACCCAGACTCTTGAGTTCAACCCTTTGCTGTGCCTGGCCTCACCAAAACAATGGACAAGGGAGGGAGAGAGAAAGAGAGCAAGAGGGAGGGAAGGAGGCAGAGAGAGAGAAAGATAGAGCGGGAGTGAGTGAGGAAGAGACAGAGATAAAAGAGAGAGAAAGGAAGGAAGAGAGAGAAAGAAAGAGAAAGAAAGAAAGAAAGAAAGAAAGAGGGAGGGAGGGTGAAAGAAATAGAGAGAAAGGGAGGGAGAGAGAAAGCGAGCAAGAGGGAGGGAAGGCGGCAGAGAGAGAGAAAGATAAAGAGAGAGGGAGAGAGAAAGAGACAGAGAGAAAAAAGAGAGGAAGGAAGGGAGAGAAAGAAAGAGAAAGAAAGAGGGAGGGAGGGAGAAAGAAATAGAGAGAAACGGAGGGAGAGAGAAATAGAGTGAGAGAAAGATAGCCAGAGAGAGGGAAGGAGGGAGATTAACAAAGATCAAGTCGGCCAGGAAAGGGAGGAGCCAACATAAGAAATGGAGGAAAAGATTGAGCCAAAGAACCAGAGAATAAAAGATGAAGAAAAGGGGGCGATAATATTGAAAATAATAGTTATTGATGAATTTAATCTGGGGGACAATATATTAAGAGTGTTGAAAAGAGAATTGGAAGATACTTTTGAAAGGTAGCGAGGGGCCTGAGCAGAAATTTTGGAAGCTAGTCAGTGGAAGAGGGGAGAGGGGAGAAATACCTAGATTGAACAACCAAGAAGACAGAGATAAGGATATAAGAGAGAAATATGGGAGGCAAGTCAAAAAAAAGTGTAGGATTGAAGTGAACAAGAGATGATAGATTATTTCTTCTTTTTGTTATTCTGATTTGCTTTGCTTTTCCTCACGCTTTCTTGTCATTTTTTTAATTAACTGACATGACTAGAAGATAGGTAGGATGGGGGGGAAAGTCTTTTAATAAAGGTCACGAGATTAAAGTTAGAATAAGAAATAGAAATAAGAGAAAGGGGAAATATTAGTATACATACTTTTATATTACAGAATAGCAATAACAAGATAAATTATGGAATAATTGAATCATGGCAGACTGCATCTCAATATAAATGTGCATTATTATTAGAAATACATCAGTTGGTTGAATGTAATAACTATGATTGTTTTTATTAGTTTTATTTATATTAGAATGTACGATACCCAAGTGCCACACTGTTCATGCATTGATATGTTTGTTAAATAAAAAATAAAAACCTTGAAAAAAATTGATATAAATAATTAAATACTATACATAAATAAATAAGTAATTTTTTTAAAAAAAAATCATAGCATTCCATCTCCAGATTGTCACCGAAAAGCCTCTACTTTTGTTATTGTTCTTAAATAAGTGTTTTCTCTGTTCACCAGACATGATCCTTGGCTTATGGTGAATGATATGGTCAGGAACAAAGACCTGCCCAGCTTCAATTGACCTGTTTTTGATTGCTAGGTGCTGCCTCTATGGCCATTTTGATTTTAGCTGCAAGAGAAACTGACTTGCACAGCTTTATTGATCTTTTAAACACTGGCATATTGATTTCCTGCCAGACTTCTGTGAGATTGATACAACAGTGTCAAAAACAAACAGAAAAACCTGGCAGAGAAGTCAGTGGATTAAGAAGGTCAGTGGATGAAATAGCTAGAAGATTTGACAATTTGCTTGTGGACTCCATCCTGATTAAAAGGTTAAAATCTATCATGTAAGAATAATATTTCATTTCATTTCACTTCATTTCATTAGAGTGCCACCAGATGTCTATCTCCCTTTTGCCCTGGACTGCAAGAAGAACCAACACTTAGTTTTATCTCCTTGAGTTCTTTAAAATGTTTCCTTGTAATAGGACTATCAGTCTTCTAAGTGAATGCTGTCCTATTGTGTATACCTTCTCTCCATAATCTCTCCATATAATCTAAACATGAGGAGAAGAGGATGAAGTGGCATAAATCTGCATAAAGCTTAATCCTGTCTGGAGAGAGAGACAGACAGACAGACAGGGGCAGGCACACAGAGAGAGAGAGAGAGAGAGAGAGAGACAGTGACAGACAGACAGACAGACAGACAGACAGACAGACAGACAGACAGACAAAGATGCAGAGAAAGAAAGACAAAGATATTTTGGTGTAGTGCTAGAAATAACCCTAACCCTAACCCTTCAATCACAACAACACAAGAGCACACAACAGATTTAAACTTAATATTAACCGCTCCAAACTTGACTGTAAAAAATATGACTTCAGTAACCGAGTTGTCGAAACGTGGAACTCATTACCGGACTCCATAGTGTCATCCCCAAACCCCCAATACTTTACCTTTTGATTATCCACGGTTGACCTATCCAGATTCCTAAGAGGTCAGTAAGGGGCGAGCACAAGTGCACTAGAGTGCCTTCCGTCCCCTGTCCTATTGCTCTCCTATATCTCCTATACCTTTCTTCTATTCCTATATATCTTCTTCTATTCTTTCATTGATATGTTCTATTCCTATAACTTCTCTTCTATTCTTTCTTAGATATATTTTACTATGAGTACATCCTCTATAACCTTCATCATGTATTTTACTATGTGTATACCCACTAGTGACAAAATCAATCAATGAATCAATAAAATAAATAAATAAATTATGTCTGTACAGAGCCGTAGTGAGGCAGTGGTTATAGTACAGTACTGCAGGCTATTTCTGCTGATCACGTTACCAGCAGTTTGGCAGATCAAATATCACCAGTCTCAAGGTTGACTCAGCCTTATGCAATACACTGACTCTATAAACTGCTTAGAGAGGGCTGTTAGAGAGGGCTTAGATGAAGCAGTATATATGTCTAAGTGCTATTGCTATTGTTTTGTAATCATCTAGCATATAGTATATCCACTGCATGGACATTTTCTTTTCCAGAGAGAGAACATACCTATTTAATATTATGGTAAAAAAAATAACTTTCTGATTGGAAATTTACATAAAATATGAAATCCCTTCAGACGTATATCGGATAATCAGCTTGGCTTTGTAAGAGATTTCAAGGAAGCTTATGCAGAGAAAGACAACAGCTTTATTTGTCGTGAGCATATTTTCCTGCCCTGCCTAACCTTTCTAAGTCCTTTCTTGTTTAAAAAAATATAAAAGGGCACCAAAGCACCTTTTGAGGGAGGGTGAATGTTACACACTAAATTGATACTTTTCACTATAAACAGGACTGTCACAGAGGAAATATAATTAGATTTTTATCTCAGGTGAAGATGACCTTTCTGCTTCCACCTAATTAATTAATTAATTAATTAACAAACAAACAAACAAACAAACAAACAAACAAACAAACAAACAAACACAGAAAATAATAGAAAAAGAGAAGTATCCTGGCTTTTTATGGGTACCACAGAGGAGGAAAGGAAAGAAGAGAAATCAAAGGGGAAAATTCCCTTGACTACTTTCTCTTCATTTGGTTTTTCCATCAGACAATATTGTTTTATTTTTCTTAACAACTCCCAATTCAAAACTCATGGCTTTGACTCTCTTAGTTAATCCTCTGGGTTTTCACGCCAACTTTCAAGCAAATGAATCTATATACATATTTTATCTGAAAGTTGCATATCCATGACTTGTAATAAATGATCTCCTTTATCTTCCTGTTTAAAGTAACCTGGAAAAGTTTAGTAGGCACATTGAATTATCATATTTTTGGGACTATAAGATGCACCAGAGTATATGACACAGTGTTTGGGAAAGAAAATAAGAAAACAGCTGATTGGTGGGTGGATTGGCCTCCTAGAATACTAACCTCACCTAATTCCTAAGGGGCATGCATAAGTGCACCAGCGTGCCTACCATCCCTGTCCTAATGTTCTCTCTTAGCAGTATCCATCTTATGTATATGAACAATATTATATCTATGTTATATGGAATCTACTGAAAATCCAAATAATTTTAGTAGAAGTTGCAATTGGCACATTGACCAGGAGATGTCACTCTAGAACAACTTTTGAACAAATGATTTTATGTTAGTTTTCTTATATTACAATTGGGAAAGTAATACAAAATTCTATTGTAACAGTATGATTGAGAACTGTTTATTTACAATTTGCTTAATTCATGGAGTGTATTTTATGTTACATAATTAAAATCCATATGGATATGGATTTTATCCAAATCCATATGGATTTTAATGAAAAAATTAAAAAAAAATGAAAAAGCATTGTTGGATTTCATTTTCAAACATACACCCAAAACTTCATTATTATGAGAAGGTAGCAGCAGAAGGGATCATAAACTCTCACAAAAGATTATCTGACTTGAGAGAAAATTGCCTCATAATAAATTATAGGATCTGTGAGTTTGCACATGAAATTATACCTCAGGGAATCTATGAGTTCCGTTTATTGGCCTGCTTTCCTTGCTTTTTTAATATTCATATTATGTGAATGAAAGTGTACATATAAATAATACATCTGTCTTGGTATGAAAGGAAATGATCCTGAACTGATTTTTATGACTCCCACCACCACCACCACTTTTTGTTCAATGAAGTTTATGCACTCTGCAGCAGGAACATAATAATACTTGTGTGACTGTCTCTCATTATCTGCCTGCCCCACAAGATTAAATAGGGCGGGAATGTTCACAGATGTGTGGCTTGTTGACCGCCAGCTCCTCCAGCAGTCAAATCGGAGGAAGAGGCACCGTGGGAGTCAGGGTCAGCAACAGGGCAACATGGGAGCTATGAGGAGGAAGAGGAAATGGAGCTGAAGATGGTTGGTTAAGAAGAGGAGAAACAGCTGGGTCCAGTGCCTGACACACAGCTGTGCAGAAAACAGAGAGGAGAAGACCAGTGGAAAGTCGTGGGTCGATCCTGGTGACGGAAGAGCCACTGCTGCTAGTGAGGCCCCATCCTAACTCTGGGGATAAAAGGCAAAGATGAATAGGTCTGGTAACTATTCATCTTGTTAGCCTGCAAGAGAAACCTTTTGCTTGGGCTGTTAACCCAGGAATCTTTTGAGTTCATTTCAAAGGTTTCTCTGCTCGGTCAGAACAATAGATTTCTGGTTTCTGGAATCAAGCAATAGCCACAAATGTTTGTTCTTAAGGATAATTGGGATATGTGTGTTTGGAGGAAGGGTGCACGTATGGGTTAGAAATCTGAATATGCAATTCAGGCTGCTAAATCTAGATGCCAACTGAGATATCACCATAGGGCACCCAAAAAGATATAGAAAATTCCAGTTCAGCCAATTTCTGGTAATCATCCATATTTTTGTAAGTTAGATTGGTAGCCTTAGGCATATTTTGCTGAAGGAAAAAAAATGGTTTCCCCAAATTGAGAAACCTACAACCCTAAACTCATATATTATACATACAGGTTCATACATTATTGTGACAAATCACTCATTTTTTTTAGAATAGAATATAATAGAATTTTATTGGCCAAGTGTTATTGGACACACGGAAGGAATTTGTCTTGGAGCATATGCTCTCAGCGTACATAAAAGAAAAAGATACATTTGTCAAGAATCATGTGTTACAACATAGAAACATAGAAGTCTGACGGCAGAAAAAGACCTCATGGTCCATCTAGTCTGCCCTTATACTATTTTCTGTATTTTATCTTAGGATGGATATATGTTTATGATTGTCATAGGGGTCAAATAAGCAATGAAGAAACAATATTAATTAAAATCTTAGGATACAAGCAACAAGTTACAGTCATACAGTCCTAAGTGGGAGGAAAAGGATGATAGGAATGAGATTTTTGAGATACTGTTTGCTGCTGCTAACCTGTATGTATCTTTCAACGGATTCTGTGATGGCCTTTATTTTTTTTCCCTTCATTTTCCAATGACAGCGTTTGTATTTTTAAATATAAAAGTTTGTTTGTTGTTAACCATCTTGATATTTAAATTAACTTCTCTGGCAGAATTATGAACAGTTGTTTGCAGGTATTTTAATGCCAACCCAAAAGCTCAAACTCCACTAGTACTTAAAAAATTAACACACTTTCCATGACGAAATATAGTGGCAAAATTAAAAGACTCAAAGGAGATTGGTGAGTCAAATGGGACAGAGATGTTGGTGATTTAATAACTTAATAACAAGCAAAGTTTAGATTACTCTGCCACCTAATTTATTGTGGGGAGGTATATAAAATATCCTAACCCCCAAACTCATGGCTGCTTTGAAATTCTAATTACAATAATAATTTCATATAGATTGCATGCATTTGTTTTATTCTTTTAAGCCCACAGATAAAACTCGGTCATCCACAAATCAATAATTAAAGATGGACCAAGAAAAAGAAAGGCCAGATTCCATTTCAACGTTACCCACAGAAATTAATGGGACAATTTTGAGTGAGTTACTCACCTTAAACCGAACATATTTGATAGGGAAGTGGGCCCAATATTTTCTGGAGCAGCAGACTGATAGAGGTTGTGGTGGGTTGGGGATAAAGGGATTGTTTTCACAAATACAACTTTGTGCTTGTACATGGTCGCCGGTGAAGGGCTACCAAAATTTTTACTACCACACTGTGGGCATGGCTTATGCATTTTCTTTCAACATCTTTCAGTGCAAATTGGGTGCTCTGGGGTGGGGCTCCATTTTTGCTACCGCACTGCGTTCCTCCCTCCCTGATAACCTGAGTGGATGTTCTCATGAATACAAAAGTGGGAAGAAATGTCTAGATTATAGGGAAGGATGGGGAGACAATGATTTCTTTTTCATTCAGCCTAGAGGTCTGAAGCCCTGGTACATGAGTATAAATTAAAAACATGTTTGAACTTCACAAGAGGGTTTAATATAATATCTACTGTGTGAATTTACATCTTATTAGCACAGGCATCTGAAGAATAAGAAAGTAGCATCTATCTTTGGAAGAGTGATCCTTTGCATCTCAACCATTTTATGTCTGAATAGTATGCTTGTCATGCCCAAAATAGGCTAGTTCAGAAATGAATTGGAAGGAACAGTCAATAATCCAAATCAAAGTCAGGCAGAGACTCATTCTAAAATGAAGTCTATGTAAAAGCAATACCAGATTGAAGCTGTGCCTCTTTGGCCTTCTGAAACTCCCCACCCAACTTTCACACTAAGAGATGAATGTATAAATTTATCAAAAGGAAACTAGCTAAATTTAGCTAAGATGCCCACACCAATACTGTTACAGATCAATGGGAAGACTTCATTTTCCATGTCTTCTTTTGGGATTTCATTGAAAGATGGAACATTGATACATATCATGTATAGAGGGAGATGATGTCTTATAAGCAGCAAGGAGCAGAAACAATGTGAATTTTGAGAATTTAAGAGATGGTAGGATATCTATCTATCTATCTATCTATCTATCTATCTATCTATCTATTTTATATAGCTCCCCATATCGCCCAATTTGCTGGGATTCATGGAATTCACTTTTTACTGAATACATTCATATATCAATTCTGTTGCCATTATCATTCTGCTCAGACATACATTTTGTATGTTTTGATATTACACAGAATCAGTGATGGCCTCCTGTGGGTACAGTCAGATACGTAAAACCGGTAGAAATTTTTTCTTTTCTTTTTTTCCCTTCTGGGCTCTGGGTATGTTTTTCCTATTTCAGTGAAATGATTGAATGTGTATAATTTTAGAAGAGCTGTGCGTGTGTCTGTGTACATACACTTTATATAGTAGACAAGATATATTTTTGTGTGCCTGTGTGTAATATGTATGTACACATACAGCAAATATACATAGTATATTTTGGATGTTCAATAACAGTAAAGGAAATTGTATCTCTTTGAGGCGAGGAGAGGCCAGGCACCCTGACACTAACCCAAACCCTTGACGTGAGTGACGTCAGGTTGGCCACCTTTAAGCCAGTCACATGACCTTTAAGCCACCCCCAGTCACATGATCATCAAGCCACTCCCACTTGGTCACATGGCTGGCAAGCAACACCCACAAAATAAGCCATGCCCACAGTGTAGTAGTAAAAATATTTTCAGCCCTTCACTGCACAGAATTGGCATATTCTACAGTAATTTTCATAAATTGAGGCATTTTAAATTATAGGAGGAAGGTATTGTGGAGAAAAGATGCAACACCTAGGAAGTTCCATTCTTTTACCTCATGAAAGTGAGGAATTGTCAGCCAATTCCATCAGGACATAGCCATCAGGTAGATCAGGTAAAACTAGTCTTCAAAATACCTTAGCGTTAAGTCATGGAGGTAGGCTCTAAAGGTCAAAACTAGTCCTTTAAATTATACTGACAAGATGGGGCAGTCCTCAGAGCATTAGTGCCATCTGTTCATGTTGGCACATAATCAAGAATAATGAAACCCATTTTTAGCTAAAGAATGTGAAAAACTGATTATCTCAGATTAAATAAGTAAATAAAAACTACATTTACATTTTATATCATATTACTTGATAAAAGCAAGGAGCAGAAGCCTGTCATCAATGGACATCTGGTAATGCAACATATTGCTTTGGCTTCAGGAAATACATATCATATCTAGAAGTTGAATACAAATAAGGATAGCTAATGACTTTCAAAACAAGAGACTCAAAGGTCTCTTCTCTCTGTGCCTGCCCTAAGGAGATTATCATTTTTTTGCATATTTCTTAATGTGCATATTCATATAAATTCTTCCATGGACAGCCTCATCTATCTCTTTTCTGCATTTTGGCATCTTATTGTGAACAAAAAAGCTTTTAAAATACTGTAGGCTAATTTCATTAAAATCAGATTAACAGATCAATCATATATTTTTGCAATCTTTTGGCTTGAAGATCATAGCAATAATTTGGGATTCTACCCTCTGAAGATCCTGTTACGTTTTGCCTTTAGCATAGGTATCCAAACATAAATTCCTATCCTAACTAAAAAGAAAATTATAACACAGATAGGAATAAAACAAACTGATGCCCAAAATTTTTAAATCAAACCCAACTTTTAATTTATTTGACGCCTTCAGTGTTATTGTATCAATAGGAAATAATAGTATGAGTTCTCTCCACTGCATTGGTATTTCAAGTCAAAAGAAAATGGACAGAAAAAGTCCATTCAAAAATATTTTCATGAAATATATTCCCAGTAAAATATAAAAATTCAAACTATCTTTAATTTAAACTACATGTCTACCTATCTTACATAGTCTTTATCCTTATGCTTATCATTTTGATTACTGTTGATATTATTTTGAATATCTGTGATGAACTATATGACTATGATATGCCTGAAGGCAGGACAAGAAGTGATGGATGGAAACTAATCAAGGAGAGAAACAGCCTAGAACTGAGAAGAAATTTCCTGACAGTTAGAACAATTACCGTATTTTTCGGTGTATAAGACACACCAGTGTATAAGACACATCTAGATTTTAGAGGAGGAAAACAAGGAAAAAAGTATGCTGAACCAAATGGTATTATATTGTTTAATAAAATACCAGTGTAGCAGAATACTTTTTACAACCCTGTACAGTTTTTACAAACTTTAAATTTGACAACTTCAACTCCCAGAATTCCTCCACCAGTCATGCAAGCTCAGAAATGGGAATTGAGGTCCACAAACCTTAAACTTGCCAGGTTCGAAGACCCTTGCACTCCTAACCTCTAACTCAGGGTTCTTCAAACTTGACAGCTTTAAGACAATTCTTAAAGAGAGACCAATGGGGTTCACAAGCAAGGGACATTAATGCCCACATTCTTCCTAGGGATGCCTTTTTGACTGTTTAGGAATGTGTTATTATGACTATGGAACTGGAAAGCCCTCTTCCGCACTGGTGCCCTCTTTCACATCGGCTTGGGCAAGCGGCTGTTGCAGGGGCCGGGCAGGGGCTTCGGAGCTGCAAGAGCCAGGGAGAGCTGGCTCAGCTCAGGCTGAGGAGGTCAGCAAACAGGCCCTGAAGGGGCAGAGCTGTATTCCGCACCGGTGCCATCTTCCGCGTCAGAGAGCCGGCCCAGCTCAGGCAGCTCTGAAGCCCCTGCCCAGCCCCTGCCACAACCGCTCACCCAAGCTGATGCAGAAGATGGCACCAGTGTGGAGAAGGGCCTGTTTGCCAACCTCCTCAGCCTCGTGATTTGGCAGTGGGGTCCGGGAGCATGGATGTGACATCCCTGGTGCTGCCGCTCCTTGAAGGGAAGCCATGGAGCCACCTCAGCAATTGCCGCCACCACTCTTGCTGCTGCCTCTGCCAGAACTGGTTAACTCGGGTGGCCTGCCCACCTTTCCCCTGCCAGACGGAGGCCCCGGGCAGCCACCTAAAAAGTGATGCTTTGCTGCTGGTGCTACACCTCACACCCCACCCGTCCTCGGCCTCCCGCCAAGTGCTGCTGGGTGGCCTTGGCAACATTCGATGTATAAGATGCATCCAATTTTTAAGCACTTTTTAAAAGTAAAAAGGTAAGTGTTATACACTGAAAAATATGGTAGTCAATAGAAAAGCTTGCCTCTAAACATTTTGAATGCTCCAACGCAGGAAGTTTTTAAGAAGAGATTGGATAACCATTTGTCTGAAGCAGTCTAAGCAGGGGTTTAGAGACCATGATCCCTCCCAGTGAAGTGCTACCAAGATTTTTACTACCACACTACCCTGCATTTTCTTTGAAATCTTTCAGTGCAAATTGGGTGCTCTGGGGTGGAGCTCCATTTTTGTTACCCCACTGCATTCCCCCTGTTCAGGTAGTAGCCCACTCCTGGTCCCTTTCAACTGTTAGTCTAAGATTTCTAAGATTCTAAGATAGTGAGTTAGTCAAGATTTGTTTGAGTATCATGTCTGTGTGAAGCTAATGTATAAATAAAGTATCCTGTGGCTACTGTCTTGGCAAAATTCAATTTCAGAGAATTTTCATCTCAAGGATATAAACAGCAGTGGTCAAGATTCCTACTGATATAAAAGAAAAAGCTTGTTCAATCGAGTAGCTTTTTATTTATTTATTTATTTATTTATTTATTTTATCGAATACATAATACACATTGAAGAGAATAGATATGTAATAATATAAATAAAGAAAAGAATAGAAGAAAAGATATAAAAGTATAGGTGAACATATTTGAAAGGAAGAAAAGATAAATGAGATAAGGAGAGACAATTGGACAGGGGACGGAAGGCACACTGGTGCACTTATGCATGCCCCTTACTGACCTCTAAGGAACCTGGAGAGGTCAATCGTGGATAGTCTAAGGGAAAAATGTTGGGGGTTAGGGGTTGACACTACTGAGTCAGGTAATGAGTTCCACGCTTTGACAACTCGGTTGCTGAAGTCATATTTTTTACATTCAAGTTTGGAGCGGTTAATATTAAGTTTGAATCTGTTGCGTGCTCTTATGTTGTTGCGATTGAAGCTGAAGTAGTCATTGACAGGTAGAACGTTGCAGCATATGATCTTGTGGGCAATACTTAGATCATGTTTTAGGCGACGTAGTTCTAAGCTTTCTAGACCTAGGATTGATAGTCTGCTTTTGTAGGGTATTCTGTTTTGAATATGAGAAACGACATCAAAGAACCACCAAGGAAAACAAGCAAGAAACCTGAAAGGGTTAAAGAGGTAAGAAGATACTTTCAGATCTGGATTTAACCTTTTAAAAAGAAATAGTTATGGTAATTAGTTCATAGTTAAAAAACAAGGATGGAAATGTGGCAGCTGGATTTTGACTTCCAGCCAAAGGGGAAAATAAGTAGCAAAAACACATCAGGATTATATAGTCAAATATTGCTGAACTGTCATATAAGCCCATGGTACCACAGGATAGATAAAACTATTAATACTAGAGCCAGCCATTTACTTTTTAGAGGAAAAATATAAAATAGGGAGAATGCCTTTAAGTGTAGAATATGCCCTGAGACAGAAAAATATTTTTCTATACCAGCAACAATGTGAGAAATCAAAATGTAGTACCCTGAAATATTAGTAAAAATATATTTCACAAATCTTGTATATAGTAAAGGAAATGTGCTTGAGAAAAATGAGTTCCAGTTTTTATCGTGCTTTGATTATTGAGAGCAGAGTTAGCTGAGGCTGACAGCTGAATTCTTAAAATGCATTAGATGATGATGATGATGATGAAGAAGAAGAAAAAGAAGAGGAGGAGGAGGAAGAACTGGGACCTCTTGCAGTGTTCTTTTAGGATCCAATCAGGGGTGAAATACTCCTGGTTCACCCATGCCTACTGGTTGTCTGAGTGCCGGTTGTGAAGGGCCCACCCACCTATATGCTGCCATTTTGGTTCTTTTACACTCTGTACATGCACAGAGCACTTTGCACATGCACAGAGGGTAAAAAAACCCAAATGGTGGCATCCAGGCAGGTGTGCAGAGCCTTGCATTCCCTTCGCTCCCTAATGACCAACAGCCATGAGCAAACCAGGAGCATTTCACCCCTGTATCCAATATTTATGCATTCAGAAAGTTCTACAATAGAACCACAATAAATACCCAATTAATGCAATTGTTAAATGATTTCTGAGACTAATAGCATACAAGATAATCTCCCTAAAACATAAAGATGGATTTCTCCAACAGTCAGTCTGAATGCTAAAGAGATCTGGGTCTATGCTGTACCCTATTTCCACTTTTTAAATTGGTATAGCTGTTTATCTAATTTCTAGACAACTTTTTACCTGGTGTCCTTCCCTTAACCCCAATTTGTTAGATTCTCACAAGCTAGAGAGTAAACAAGAGAGTAACAATTGAAAAGAAAAAATATATAGAATCTGTAGTAGATCCTGGCATGCTGCTAGTTTTCAGCCTTTTCCTTTTTTGAGGATAATTCAATTTTGAAATAAATAAACAAATTAAAATCTTATTTTTTAAAAATAATATTTGTTATATGAAATCTGATTTATATAAATACATGTGATATTCATGACAGATCACAAGATGGTGCAAAGCCACTATAATTAGTGAACCAGGACAGAATTCCTGGTTCCAAATAAAGAAGAAATACTATCTATTTAGAAAATAGTCCAGGATTATATAGGGTGATGAGGAAAGAGTAAGACAACGTGATTGTTTAACAGAGTGACCAAAGAAGTTGGCTAAACTTTTGATATATTTTTATTGATAAACTGTATTCTGAAGCAAATCCTTCTGTTACTTCTACTGAACCTCTTCCACTTTCTTAAAATAATTCTAACCATAATAAGCTAGAGGTGGGGTGGGAAGATGATATACAGTACTGTTAATAGCAACAGCACAAAGACTTATATTCCTCCTCACACAGAGGTAAGATACTCCCAGTTTGCACTGGTTCTTTAGAATCGGTAGAGGGAATTTCCCCCTGCTCGTCGAACTGGGACCAATTGCTGGCTGGCCACGCCCCAAACTGACTCTCTCACCTATGGCACTGCCATCTTGATTTTGGCTTCTGCACATGTGCAGAAGCAGGTTTCTGCACAGAAGCATGCTCAGAAGCTGGTGTATGGCATGTGCATGTCCACACAGCAAACAACACATCCATGCCCATGTGGCACAGGAGGGAGCAAACCAGCAACAAAGTAAGTTAGAACTCACCCCTGACTTCACTGTGCTTTACAGCCCTCTCTAAACACTTTACAAGGTCAGCATATTGCACCCAATAATCTGGATCCTCATTTTGAGCCAAATAAACAGCCGTGCATGGTGATTTATCACAGGGGTTCCCAATCCCCAGGCTGTGAGCCATTAGGGAGCCACAGTCATTCGGAACTGACCTGTGGAAGCAGTGGGCAAGCACATGCCACTCAAGTAGAAACATTCTTCACCCCCTGCTGGTCCACAAAGTCAGAGAGATTGTGGACCATTGATATATCAAATATCTGAAAATATGTCCTCGCTGTTATTATGTTCTTATATAGGCAGCAACCTCTTTTTAAACATCATTGTGAACAATTATTCATGATACAATGGCTATATTGGCCATATATCCTAGGTGGCACAGAGGTTAGAGTATAGTAATGCAGGTTACGTCTACTGCCTCCTGGCTGCCTGCAATTTGGCATTTCAAATCCCACCAGGTTGACTCAGCCTTCCATCCCTCTGAGGTTGGTAAAATGAGAATCCAAATAGTTGGGGGCAATATACTGACTCTGTAAATTGAATCCTGCATGCGCAGAAGCAAAATCTCATGTGGGAGTGCATGTGCCCACCACTGCCCTCTCCCCCGCCGGCCTCCGGGACCAATCCGGTAGGGAAAGGTGAATGCAGCCCTTCACTGAGACCTACCCCCAAAAGAGTTAACATTATCATTAGTGATGGAGTGTGGCCAGCACCAGAGGTTGTGAGGGTATGGGGCAAACAATGTCCAGCAGTAGGTTCAACCTGTGCAGAGCAAGTGAGTTGATTACCTGTCCAAGTAGAAATGGAGACAGGGATGGGGGGAAATACACAATCCATGTGGGCCACAAGAAAGCCAAGTGTCAGTTGGCCAGAGCGGGTGGGCAGCTGCAGGAAGCTCACCTTCATATGGTAGCACCAGCAGCAGATGGAGGCAGAGGCATGAGAAGGAAGGCAGGTGATCCGGATGCGCCAACGCCGAGAATTGGGAAGCCAGAGTAGGCAAGTCACCATGAGAGGCTTGTCTTCCCATGGTGGTACTGGAAGCAGACAGAGGAAGAGGCACGGGGAGGGGAAGGCAGGCAATCCTGGTGTGCTGAACAAGCTGCAGGAAAGCTAAGAGATGTGAAGATGAGCCTCCTGTATGGCACATCCAAATTGTGTGCCTTGCCCAGCCTCTACCTCCCCCTGTTACTTGAGTACCTGTTGCACAGCCCCAGAGTGCATCAATCAAAGTGTCAGCGGACTGCAGCTGCTGCCAGACAATGCTGGCCCCCGTGTGCTTACCACCTTTGTGTGCATGCTGGGGGGAGGGGGGGCACCCAGCCAGGCTAATCACCGTGATTTTGTGTTTCCCTGAAAATAAGCCCCAGTATTTATTTTGGAGTCCCACAAATATAAGACAAATACACAAATATTATATAATAATATATCTTGGTTTGGGGGAAGCATGGTATTTGTTAAGTTAGGAATTGATTTTCTTTATTGATTGCTATGCTACTAATAGTATTACAACAGCCGCCCCGAGTCTGCGGAGAGGGGCGGCATACAAATCTAATAAATAATAATAATAATAATAATAATAATAATAATAATAATAATAATAAAAAAATAATCTGTTACTCCATCTCTTTCCTTCTCACATTTTCTAAATGAACCACTTAGAACAAAAGCTGGAAGGAGCACTTTAAACAACTTCTTGATTTTTACATAATTTGGGATCCTCTTTAAAAGTCTTTTCTTCTTATTTTTAAATTGGCCTTTGAAGAATCAATATATTAAGATTTTCTTTATTATTTGTGACAAATCAAAGCATAAAAAGAATGGGTGTTCTGTTTTGTATTTTCTCTGCTTTGCTTCTTTAGCAAAACTCTAAGGAGATTGAGAAGCTGATATGAATGCCCCTGGCATGTGGGTCATTTTACTGAAGCATCAGGGGCAAATTTTAAAAGCCTCTCAAAGGCAGAAATAAAAAATAGGCTACATAAGATCAAAATTATAAAGAGAATAATTCAATAGGGGGAAATGAGACTGAATATACTTTTCCTTTGATTATGCAGTAATGATCAAGAGCTGGGGTATTTAGCATTTATTTTAGAAAAGACATTTGACTAAAACAAATTAAATCTTGAAACTGATAATGCCTGAAATATAATAAGCAGATAAATAATTAATCAGAGCTGGAAGGGACCTTGGAAGTCTTCTAGTCTAACCCCCTGCTTAAGCAGGAGACCAAATACCATCTTGGACAAATCGTTGTCCAGTCTCTTCTTAAAAACCTCCAGTGATGAAGCACTCACAGCTTCTGAAGGCAAGTTGGTTAATTGTTTTCACTGTCAGAAAATTTCTCTTTAATCCAGGTTGGATCTCTCCTTGATTAGTTTCCACCCGTTGCTTCTTGTCCTGCTTTCAGGTGCTTTGGAAAACAGGTTGACTCCTTTTCTTTGTGGTAACCTCTAAAATACTGGATTACTGCTATCATGTCACCCTTCTTTTCTCTAGACTAGCCATATTCAATTCCTGCAGCTGTCCTTCATATGGTTTTAGTCTCTAGTCCCATGATGGTGAACCTATGGCACGGATGCCACAGGTGGCATGTGGAACCATATCTGAGGGCATGCAAGGTATTACCCTATGTCAGCTCCAGCATATATGTTCGCACTGGCCAGCTAATTTTTGGCCTTCCGGAGGGTAGGGAGAAGTCATTTTCACCTTTTCCAGGCTTTAGGAAAACCTCCTGAAGTCCAGGGAAGGCAAAAAATGGCATAACAGGCCTATCAAAAGTTCAGAAACAACTTCCCATCTTTATTAAAGGCAGGGAACATACATAATATTTTCCCACAAACAATCCCATGAAGTAAGTTGTACTCAGAGTGAATGACTGTCCCAAAGTCACCCAGCTGTTTTTTTATGCTAAAGCTGGACTAAAATTCACAATCTCCTGGTTTCTATACCAGCATAAAAACCACTACAAAAGAAAGTAACTATTTATGAACCATCATGTACAGTGATCCCTCGACCCCGCAATACAGCTATATCGCGATTTTTCCACCTGATGACGTCACTCTCTTCCTTCCTTTCTCATCTTTCTTTCTCTCTCTCTTTCTCTCTCTTGCTTCTTCCTCTCTCACACTCTCTTCCTCCCTCTCTCATCTCTTTCTTTCCTTCTCTCTCTTTCTCTATCTCTCCCCCTCTTGCTGGCGGGCGGTGGGCGGTGGGCGGGCGAGCGGGGGCATCAGCGAGGAGCCGGGGTTTCCCCTTTGTGTGGGCGGCTGGGAAACCCCGATCTTCGTCTGCTCGCTGCTGCTGCGCCGAGCAGATCAGCTGCTGGGTGGCCGAAGGAACCTTCCCTGGGTCTTCCCCCTCTTGCTGGCGGGCGGGCGAGCGGCGGGCATCAGCGAGGAGCCGGGGTTTCCCCTTTGCGTGGGCGGCCAGGGAAGGTTCCTTCGGCTGCCCAGCAGCTGATCTGCTCGGTAGCGCAGCAGCAGCGAGGAGCCGAATCGGGGTTTCCCCTTTGCGTGGGCGGCGGGGAACGCAAACTCCACCATCTACGCATGCGCGGCCATAGAAAAAAAGGGCGCGCATGCGCAGATGGTGTTTTTACTTCCGCAACCCTACATTGCGAAAAATCAATTATCGCGAGGGGTCTTGGAACGGAACCCTCGCGATAATAGAGGGATCACTGTAGTTTGTTTTGCAATAACATAGTATCAGTTTATACTTGTTGCAAATTTGTAATTTTTTTTTAAAAAAGGGAGAGGAGGGAAATGTGTATTTTTCACGTGCATGCTTACTGTTTTCCAGTTTCCTGGTATTTATTTGATTTATAACCTTGCTTTATTTTACTTTATTTTTCACTTCAACGTGGCAAATTATTTTCTTTAATTTAATTTAATCTTTATACATATATCCTCAGCGTCACTTCTTGAGAATCTCTTTTACTCCAGAGCCAGGCATTGCATTTTTGTACATTAATTTTGTACTGCTAAATAATTTGTTAATTAACAAATTAAATTATTAACAGTAAGCTTGTCTGTACATATTACACCACTCTTCGCCCTGTGTGCGTAAAATGAGATTCCTCACCCAAAATCTATACACTATACAGATACAGAACTATCTAAATAATTTTAATAAGAAGTAAAAAATTGAGCAAGACACAAATAAAAAGGAGGAATAAATGCCACTACAAAGGAAAATTAGAGCCAAGAAGACAGAAAAAGTTGTACCTAGAAGATTCTTTAAAAAAAAAAAAAAAAAAGCACAAGGAGGGGTGATGCACTTCATAGCTTTTTCTCTTTTTTTACACCAGTGGTGGAATTCAAATTTTTTTACTACTGGTTCTGTGGGCGTGGCTTGGTGGGCATGACAGGAGAAAATTATTGCAAAATCCCCATTTCCTCCCAATCAGCTGCCAGATAATAGATGGGGGCAGGGCCAGTTGGAGGTGGTATTTACTGGTTCTCCAAACTACTCAAAATTTCCATTACCAGTTCTCCACAACTGGTCAGAACCTGCTAAAACCCATTTCTGTGACCGTATCCCTTTCCCCTTTTCTTTTTCTTCTTTTCCTTTGCTTTTTTAAACTTATATATGCAGTCCTCAAAAAGGCTGAAATGCTCCCGGTTCACTTGTGCCTGTTGGTCGTCGGAGAGCCAATTGTGAAGGCAGCGTGAGGCTCTGCCCACCCACCCAGATGCTGCCATTTGGATTCTTTTACCCTCTGAGCATGCACAGAATGCTTTGTGCATGTGCTGAGGGTAAAATAAATCAAATGGCAATGTCCAGATGGGTAGGCAGAGTCTCACACTACTGGGTCCCTGATGACTGACAGGCATGAGCAAACTGGAAACATTTCACCCTGGTCCTTGATTTATAACAGTTCATTTAGTGACTGTTCAAAGTTACAACGGCACTGAAAAAAGTGTCTTATGACCGTTCCCCATAGTTTTGACCATTGCTACATCCTTGTGCTCATATGATCAAAATTCAAAAGCTTGGCAACTGACTCATATTTATAACAGTTGCAATATCCAGGGGTCCTATGGTCATCCTTTGCTACCGTCTGACCAGAAAATTCAATGCAGAAGCCAGATTCACTTAACAAGTGTGATAGTAATTTAACAGCAGGGTTTCACTGAAGAGCTGTAGCAAGAAAATGTGGCATAACTCACTTAACAAATGTTCTGTCAGGCTCTCTGGTAGACTTCTCCCAAAAATTCACAGATACAAATTTCAGACACACACACGTTTGAAAATTCAAAACAATGTTCTTTATAATAAAAAGTCACTTAAACTAAGCCCTCTTTTGTTATAGCAAAGAGCACTTGTCTCCAAACAAACTAGTAATTTGTACAAGTCCCTTATCAGTTCTGTGATACTTAGCTTGCAGCTGTGAGGTAATTCACAGTCCTTCTTCTTTCACAAAGTGAAACACACTTTGCTCTGGTTTAGTTTCAAAGCAGGGAAAATCAGCACACAAAAAGTCAAAGTCAGTAAAGCAGTCATGAAACACAACGATCAGATAATCCTCCACAATGGCCAAACCCACAGGCTGCTATTTATAGCAGCCTCACCAATCACCACAGCCCCACCCAACCACAGGTGGCCTCAGTTTCTTTGATAATAATCTCTCAGCTGCTGTTGCCTATGCATCGCTCTCCGCATGCGTGGCTGTATCATTAACTCTTGTTCTGAATCCAAGGAGGAGCTAGATAATTGATCTCTGCCCTTCATGGCATTGGACCAGAATATCTCCGAGACCGCCTTCTGCCGCACGAATCCCAGCGACTGATTAGGTCCCACAGAGTGGGCCTTCTCCGGGTCCCGTCAACGAAACAATGTCAGTTGGCGGGCCCCAGGGGAAGAGCCTTCACTGTGGTGGCACCGGCCCTCTGGAACCAACTCCCCCCGGAGATTAGAACTGCCCCTACTCTTCCTGCCTTCCGTAAACTCCTTAAAACCCACCTTTGCCGTCAGGCATGGGGGAACTGAAACATCTCCCCCTGGGCATGTTTAATTTATATATGGTATGCTTGTGTGTATGGCTGTTAATATATGGGGTCTTTCTTAAATCTTTAAATATTTTAAATTGTCAGATTATTTATGATTTGTTTCCACGTGTTGTGAGCCGTCCCGAGTCTTCGGAGAGGGGCGGCATACAAATCTAAGTAATAAATAAATAATAAATAAATAAATCTCCTTCTGAGCTGTCTGCCACACTCTCCTCCTCCCTGTCACTCATGTCTTCTTGGTCAGAGGAGCCTTCATCAGCAGATTCCACCAGGGGCAAAACAGGCCTGCAGCATGTGGATGTCTCCCCCACATCCACAGTCCTTGGGGCAGGAGCTGGGCCAGAGCTAACCACAACAGAAAATGTCTCAGTTAGCAACTGAAATTTGGGGCTAAATTGTGATTGTAAGTCGAGGACTACCTGTACTTTTCTGAAATGTAATCAAGTTCTATTTAAAAAAAAAAATAGTTCAATACTGCTTAAAAAAAGAAGGTACACCTCTTATTTAACACATTTCTTTCCAACTGCTATTTCCCATATGAAAAAAAAGTTAAGTACTTTCCTCATTTACTTTGTCTTGAGGGGTTTTCTCCCCCCCCCTTTTGCAACAGTTTCCAGCATCAAATTTCTGATGGGGCTTCTATTTTATAACTTAAGAGTATATAGACATAGATAATCCTACTTTCCCCCTAGAGCCGCTAAGTCCCATGGCAAAAGCTTCATCAGATTTTAAAACTGTCTAAATCTAATGCACAATGCTAAATGTAACACTAGCCATTCAGCATAGTTTCCAGAAATCCAGTAATATCCTGATGAGGTGCTAACAATGAGTGAAAAAAGAAGTGGTTTCAGCCAGGCAAAGTGCAATGTGCAAATGGAATTGAAGTGTCTTGAAAATTGAAAGACACTACGGTGTTTTTATTCCAACATTAAGATGTGGGTTGACATTCACCTCCTTTAAGAACATACCACTTTTTTTTTATAAGGCACAATGAGATAATCTGTTTTGATGGCTGGTTTGCTCACTTAAAGTAATGAGAGCCAATAGTCATATTAGCAGAAGAACCGTTCAGGCTGAAGTGGAAATTTGAAATGCAAGCAGGATACGACACAGACTTCAGAGGATAATCAGAACTGCAGAAAAAACAATTGCTGCCAACCTGCCTTCCATTGAGGACCTGTATACTGCACGAGTCAAAAAGAGGGCAGTGAAAATATTTACTGACCCATCACATCCTGGACACGAATTGTTTCAACTCCTATCCTCAAAACATCGCTACAGAGCACTGTACACCAAGACAACTAGACACAAGAACAGATTTTTCCCAAACTCCATCACTCTACTAAACAAATATTTCCCTCAACACTGTCAACTTTTTACTAACTCTGCACTTCTATTTCTACTAGTTTTTTCTCATCATTCCTATCAACCTTTTCCTCCCACTTAGGACTGTACGACTGTAACTTGTTGCTTGTATCCTAAGATTTTTATTAATATTGTTTTTTCATTGCTTATTTGACCCCTATGACAATCATTAAGTGCTGTACCTCATGATTCTTGTCAAATGTATCTTTTTCTTTTATGTACACTGAGCATATGCACCAAGACAAATTCCTTGTGTGTCCAATCACACTTGGCCAATAAAGAATTCTATTCTATTCTATTCTATTCTATTCAGATATTTACTGTTTAGAAACAATTCCTGAATAAGAGTGATATAGGGTCCAGTCTCAAAAAAATTGTTCTCAAAATACTGCTGTGCATAGCTAGTTCTTTATGGCAATTAGAAAAAAATACAGCAAGTCCCTCTTCTTATCAAGACAGATGAGAATATGTGTCTCAATAAACATTATGCTGAGCCAACTGGAAATGCAACATACCACATGTGTTTTGTAATTAATCTGCATATTGTGAAACTGTAGATTGTAAAGATGCATTTCATTTCACGTATTACATGGAGAATATTCATCTATCCACTGTATATATTGAGATTCATTCCTTACAAATAGTTGGAAACTTACTAGGTTTTTAAAATAAAGAATAGGTATCTACCCAAAGACTGTTACTAAACAAAGTTCATTATAAAGTTGTCACTGAGCTGCACAAGTTATTTTTAAACTTTAATGTTCTTAACCAGTGCAAATTTAGTGAAGAGTTTAAATGTATTATGCTTTTCAGCTATAACATAGAATTGTTTTCTGCAGCATTTTTACATAGAAACCAAACACACAATAGGTAGTTCCATAACTGTCATTGTGGGGTCATCTGCAATTATATACAATCTCCAGTGATAGGTTGCTTCTGGTTCGGTGAACTGGTAGCAGTGGTGCCAACCCACCTGGGATGCTTCTGTGCATGCATGCAAGTGCCATGCGCACTAGCAATAGCACTTAGACTTGTATATCACATCATAGTGTTTACTTCCATTTATAAGCAATTTATAGATTCAGCATATCTGAATCTGGATCCTCAATTTATTTACCTCAAAAGAATAGAATGCTGTCAACATAATAATAATAATTTATTGGATTTGTATGCCGCCCCTCTCCGTAGACTGGTCCGAATCAAACTGTTAGCAGTCAGCAGTATTAGCCTGCAATACTGCATTATAACCACTGCACAGCCACTGTTCCTTTTTAGCTGCATATTTTTTTTCAGAATGCAAGGATATTCTCATTTCTAGTCCAACAGAAGTCTTTCGGAAGAAGACAGATAAGGACCAACCTTTATCTTTCTTGACACGCTGCCAAAGACCTAATTGGCAAGTAGCTTTGCAAGGCCAAATGGAATACAGAGTCAAAACCCTGACTAGAATTGAACCAAGTTTCTTCCTGAAGTGAGCACATCAGTGTGCTTCCCTTTTATGTCCTATGGGACAGGTCAGTCATCTTCAAACCTTACTCCTGAATAGCCATTTTCCTCCTTAACTGTTCTTGCTTTGTGGCAGCTCTGTACATGCGTGCATTGGGAACAGGCTCCCCCCGTTCCTTTGCCTCGCTCATATCAGCCTCTGGAGTATAGACTGGCCTGGGCTGGATCTCTGCCTCTGACAACCAAGCCTTCTCCAGACTCCAAGCCTGGCCCATGTTCCTCCCCAGCCTTCTCACTGTCTGACTGCTGCCAGCTCTGTAAGCCACTGGCAGACCCCAGCAATATTCATTCAATTGTGTCTGACTCTTGATGATTCAATGGGCTAGGTCTCCTCACATCTTCTGATCTACTACTAAAGCCATTCAAAAGAAAGTACTGATTTTTAACAGCAAACTAATGAATAAAACAATTATAATTTCTCATTGATTTTAATTGGCAGTGAATAAATAGATTTATTAAAAGTTTAAGAACTCAAAATGTTATTTGGATGCCATATCTTTGATGCCACAGAATCTATTAGTTTAATAGACTCTGTGCCAAAGCTTAACACTTTCAGGATGGATCTTAATGAACGTTCCTCTTTTGCATTTTATTGTCCAAACTGGAATGAAGAAAAAATAAGAAGCTCTTAACTTAAAATAAATCTCAAATTTCAGCCAAATTTGAGGCAAATTCATTTGCCATTTCTTAAGGCAAAAGTGGCCACTAACAGTTCTGGGGTTAATTGCAGTGGTGTGATTAATTTCAGACTCTATGCAAGAGATCAACTTCAGCTTTTAGTAGGGATTATCCGTCTCCATCTTTTAATCCTACCACTCATCATCTCAGAGTATCTCTGAGAAAAATTGCATGGAGAGAAAAAAAAGTTAAGTTCTTTTGTAATGTAATTGACCTCCTATTCCAAGAGTTACTAGCTTATACAACAACAATATTGTACTTGATTTTTGTTTTAGAATAGACATAAAATGAGCCATTCCCTAAAACCGCAGGCCCCAACCTTTCAGGCTTGAAGACCCAACATGGAGGGGAGGAGAGATGATGATTTTATGTGAGTGTGGCTGTTTGTGCAGTCTCCTTTTGAACAGGCCACGGCCTGGAGGTGGGTAATGGCCTGGGGGACCCCTGCCCTAAAAACAATCTCTACATAAATTTGAATAGCTGGAAGAGATAATAAAAATGCATATCATGAACTTAATCTCAGTTGGGATTTGAACTAATACTTTAAATTAAACCTTGTTTTTCCAGGATTGGATTTTTTTTAAAAAAATAAATCCAACAAATTCTATATCTGTGATTTCTGAAGAAATTCAGTAGGTGACTTTCACCTTAAAATAAATGAATTGATACAACCTATTAGAAGGAGGGATATTTTTCAGTTTTTAATGTAGAATCAATGGTTTTATCCTGAAGATAAATATTACATTTATTTACAGAAGATGACATATATATATTATATGATATATGATATATGATATATGATATATGATATATGATATATGATAGATAGATAGATAGATAGATAGATGGAGAGAGAGATGGGAGAGAGAGAGAGAGAATGTATAAGTGAGACCAAATAACAAGAGCAATGCAAGATCCCAAATAAGAACAATCAAATAAAAAAGAATATAAAAGAAAGATGAGTAAAATATTTCATTAATAATAGCTAGTAAAATGTTACAGCTAAATTAAAAAATTAATATAGATTGTTTAATCTTAATCAAGGCATAAAAATAAACAAGATGTTTGACATGAAGAAACAAAAATATTTAGACTGTCAATCTCCAAAGGACAATGAAAATTACATTAAAACTGCCTAAATTGCTGGATACCTCAGGGATCATGCTAGGCAAGAGAGAGAGAGTTTTCTCTTCATTAAGCCAGGTCCAACATTTTAAAGGGTTATTTGAAGAAAGGGCAAATGGAATAAAACATGACTGACAAGCTCAAAACACTCCTCCCATTTGACAAGGGCATATTATTGTATCTGCCCTTTGTTGGCCTAAAATAATAAAGAATTGAATCTTGCCTGACAGAAAGCTTTTAGAGTATTCATTAAGTTTTTTAGGTAGCTAGCTGGGACAAATTATCTTTGGCTAGGGATTCTCATAGAATGGAAAAAGTGGCTGCTCCAGGACTTGTGAAGATCTATGCAAAAATGTTCTGTTTTAGTTCTCATTAGCTCCTTTGTGCCTTACAGAGATTTAATAATGTGATGAGAAGTCATGTTCTTTGGAGTTTAGCTCAATGCCTTTTTCCTCCCTTTGTGAATAAAGAGTATCAAAGAAGCCAAAAATCTCTCTGTGAAAGTCAATTTAGTCTAAAACAGGTGGAAATATCACACCACGTTAACTAGACTGGATATGAGCCCTAATCTGGATTGTAATAAAGAATGGAAACATTCTAAGTTAGTTATAAAATGGAACGAATAGGTGTTTAAATATTAAAGGATTCCGATATTCGACCATTTTGGCATATTTCACAAGTTGTTTGTTTGGGCACCATTCAGTTTAATAATGATAATTGTTAATGACTAGCAATTCCTTCATATCTTTATTTCACAATCAAAATTTTCTGGCACTTATAAAAATGTTGGGGTATGCAAGGGAAACTTTCTGCCTTTAGACTATTCTTTCCTGTATGAGGAAACATAGAAGATTGGTGGCAGAAAAAGACCTCATGATCCATCTAGTCTGCCCTTATACTATTTCCTGTATTTTATCTTAGGATGGATATATGTTTATCCTAGGCCCAGACATGTTTACATTCAGTTACTGTGGAAGTAACTTTGCAATTTAAACTAGTGCTTGCTGTATGAAATCATTGGCCTCTGCCGAAAACTAGTATATTATGGGCTGTCAGCAAAATTCTGAATTGGAGGAGCAGAGCTAGATGCTTGTGACCTTGCAACTCTGAGAGCTTTCAGGAGTTTGCTGATAAGATTCAGAAAGAGCAGGAAGATGAACTTCAAATCTGGAGCAATCAGATAATTAACTACTTGTTGCAGAAGTAAAATAGCAGGCTGTCATCCAGCTGGAGCCTGATCAGGAAAACTTGCTCAGTCCTCTATCATGCAGAAAGACCAGACAAATAGAACAGAAATGTTCAATAAGTTTTCTCAAAATCAAAAGGTATGATTCAGGAAAATTGGCAGAGTCACAGCTATGAAAGAAGGGCTTGGGAGTCAAATCTATTTTTGTCAAACAATTGCCCAACCTTCCTGATTACATGTTGCTTCTAATTCCCAGATTGCCCTTTAAAATGGTACAAGATCACTCAAGTTTACTTTCCGGATCTTGTTTTTGCCTCCATGGAATCTTGGCTTCTGAATTAAGCTTGTTTGTTTTTTCTGATCCCCTGCCTTCCTAGGTAGCTGTGCAATTTATAATTGCTATAAAGAACTATGTATGACTCCTGCATAAATAACAATATTAATAAGAAGACAGCTGGGCCAGGTTGCAGAATTAATAAAAATATCAGTTTCTTCCATTCAACTAAGGGTTTATATGAATTCTAAAAAAAACCTTCTTTGCTGGTTAAAGGGTTTATTTTAATTAACTTGTTTTATAAATTCTCCAATAAGAGCCTTGGTGGTGCAGTGGTTAGAGTGCAGTACTGCAAGCTACTTCTGCTGATCACCAGCTGATCAGAATCTCAGTAGTCTCAAGGTTGATTCAGCCTTCCATGCTTCCAAGGTCAGTAAAATGAGTATCCAGATTGTTGGGGGCTATATGATTGCTCTCTGTAAACCATTTAGAGAAGGCTGTAAACTACTGTGAAGTGGTATATAAACCTAAATGCTATTACTATTGCTGCTGCCTGTCGTGGCACCTCATGGCCTGTAGTGCCACAATTTGCTTGCTGGTTTCTCACCCTCTCCTTCATTAACTAGCCTTGAGGTAGAGCAGTCAATGCTTTTTCCTAGAATTTACAAGTCTCATATCTGAGAATTCTCCTGAGATTCTCATGAGTCTCAGGAGAAGGGCAGCATATAAATTGAATGAATGAATGAATGAATGAATATTTATTCATACTGTTTTTAGTCTGCCATTAATCTGCATATCCCTCTTATGATGCAAAAAATGTTGGCATAATATGTCTTCTTGACCAGCTACATTACAATTGAAGGGAGGGGGGAATGATTGTGTCTTGGGAGAGCTGGCTGACTGCCTATCTTTGTAATCTGTCCAGATTTTTAACAATAATTCCTTTGGACTGATGATCACATTCTAGCAATCCAAATGTCAATGTTCAGCATTTAAATTTATCCTGGCTCACATACCTTGCTTCTTTGAGCAATAATATATTCTTTTTTTTTCAAGTGCAAAGAAATGGTGAAGGCACAGATAGAACAGGAACTAACTCTTTCAGAAGTTGTCTATTTAACCATTATTACTATATGAGAATGTTTCTGAGAACATAGCAGGGGGGGGGAGCTTTTATTGCTGTAAAAATGGTGTCATTTCATTTTTATTTAAAGTTCACCATATCCTCGAGTAACGTTTTTACTGGGAAAAGAGTGAGATGCATATTACAAAAAATAGGAGTAACTGCATTACTGGTGTCCATCAAAAGTGGGTAATTTAAGGGGAAGGGTAATTACAAGCTAGGTATTGTAAGATATTCTTTTTATATTGAGTCTTACAAACACAACAATAACAAAATAAATAGTTGTCATTAAAGTGATTGCTACTTTATTATTTTCTATTAGCTATAGGACTAATTTTCTCTCTTATTTTTCCAGATTTTTCTTTTCTTTGCGCTGTCTAGAAATTCATCATACCAAATTCCTCAGCTGCCACCATCCTCTATGCTTCCTTTTTTCCTGAAGAAATCTGTAGCTTACTGCCAAGCTTTTTGCTCAGCTCAACCATTTTAAGCATCTTTTCAGGAATATGCAAAAACAATGATTTTTTAAAAAGTTTTTTATCACATATAAAATCACAATTGGTATTAATATTTATTTCAAATAAGTATTATTTGAAAGACAAGGAATGTATATTAAAAGTTCAGATACATGGGCAAAGTTCAGATGAATTTCCGTAAAAACTCATTTTAATGGACTATTGCAGAGAAAGGGTGTGTATTTTCCACAAATGTATTTTAAATGCAAATTATGTCATTGTGGTGGTTTAGGCCCTTTATGCAACAACATCAAGGACAAATGGCAGACATTAGGCCAGGGCTGTCAATGTATTTTTTTTTAAATGAAATCAGGTAAATTGCCACAGAACTTTTGTTTGAATCCTATTGCATTGAGGCCCAAAACACTGAAGTTTCACAAGATGAGATCTTGGTTAAAAAACAAAGACAGATTGACACATTGACACAACAAACCATATAGTTTTTAGGAAGCGGTGTCTAAAATACATTTATTTAAATATTCTAGCATTCTTTTGTTAGGGAGAAATTTTTCAAAGAAAAGAATTGTGTCCTTCCAGCTCTTTAGTTACTAGCTGAAAAAACATAAGAAACAGCATGAAAAAGATACATTGTTTTGAGTGGATGGAATATTAATCATTTAATTAATACAATCAAGTGGAAAAACTAAGATGACACAAGCAGCAATTAGTTTTGAAGGGCTACATATATTCTTTCCTATCAAATTATTTGCACAAACTGATGGTGCAGAGGGAATAACAAAAAGGTTCTTCAGATGGACAAAAATTTCATTTTTGTGGGTTGCAAAAATCAAGGGAGTCCTTGATAGCAAATTTACAGAATTTTTCTAGTTGATAATTATTCAAATACACAACCTCTCTTTTGTTTTGTTCTTTAAGTTCTTTTGTTCTTTCTTAGGCTGAGATGAAAGCATGCACAAAAACCTGAAAACCTGCTCATAAAAAAAATAACAAAACATGGACTGAAAACCTAGTTTAATCAATTGTAATAAATTGATAATTGAAGGTTGGGTTTGCATCTTTCTGTAGGAATTACAACATCTCTTTCAAATGAAACCATAACACTGTTTTTTGTCATTTAGGCATTCTGACAAAATCAGGAAGAAACTATTTATTTCCCACCTTTAATATTTTACTAAAAAATCAAGATAGCACATCTCCCCCTCTTCTTCCTATTTTCCCCCACAGCAATAACCCTATGAAGTGTATTGAGATTATGACTGGCACAAAATTACCCAGCTGGCTTTTCTGTCTAAGGCAAGACCGGAACTCACAGTTTTCTGGTTTCTTAGTTTGCTGCTTTAACCATTTTACTTGCTCTTCTTGGTAATTTAAAGAAAAACAACTGTATTTAAACTAAAGTAAATGAATGAGTTGGCACTCAATATATGAGAAACATATTGATTATTATTATTTCTTTTGCAGAAGAGACGGAGTAACGACACGGACACAAGAGCTGGATTTAAACTGGGTCATTTTTATTAATAATAAATTAGCATAATTTATTTAATTAAATTAGCATAAATCAACATGCTTAAATGTGACCCAAACAGTGGACCTGCAGGGTCAAACAAATACTTCCGGGGAGGAAATGACGTTGCAATAAACATTCCTGGGCAACTATGGGCGTAGCTCGATGCTAGTCCAGGTGAGGGACCTCTCCCTCACCTGAGACCCTGCCATGCATTTGCATGAGGGGGGTCCTGCCGGCATAGTTCCCTCTAAGCTGAGCAGTGAGCAATCGCTCACTTAAAAATCATCATCAACTCAGAGTTTTCCAAACCTGCCCAGAAGCCGAGAGGGAAAGAGTGAGAGGGAAGAAGAGAGAGAGGAAGAGAGAGAAACAGATAAAAAAAGAGAGGAAGGAAAAGAGAAAGAAAAAGAATGGGAATAAGGAAGAGAGAAAGAAAATCAAAATCTAGTTTGAAACTAGCTCAACTATTTAAGTGGCATTTTGATATTGATAGAGTTGCCCTATTATGAGCTCACTGTTATAGACACACAGTACAGTATTTTATTTTGAAATTCTCTGAGGCAAAACAGGGTGGGTTTTTTATTTGTTTGTTTGTTTGTTTGTTCGTTAATTCATTCATTCATTCATTCATTCATTCATTCATTCATTTATTTATTTATTATTTCTGTGCCGCCCAGTCCCGAAGGCACTGCCGCTCAGACATTATACTTTTCCGCCCACCCCCCCAAAAAATTAGAGGGAACACTGCCCGCTGGCTCACCCCTACCCGGGGACTTCAATGTGCGGGACCCAAAGACAGGTTCCCTCCAGCTGCTCAGGTAGCCCCCCACCATGAGCTTGGAGAGAACCTGTCAATCATCCCCAAAGATGCCCAAGGGAGAACGCGCAGTTGCTAAACCACCACCCAGATTTCTGCCCCTAACCTGCCTACCCAAATGACCAAAGGTAAGCCAATCAGCCTAAAAGGTGCAAGCACCCCCTAACCGCACGTCCATCTCCCCAGTGTGGAATGGGTGAAAAAACGGCCCGGCCTAAGGGGCAAAGCCGCAAAAAATTCCCATTCGGCCCCCCTAGGGGCGACCCATAATAGCACACTGCAAAATAGGGAGGGCAGGTGGGTGTCTGCTCTTGCTGCGAGTCTGGGCGAAAAGGCTTGGCCCAGGGCCTGCAAGCCCTTAAATAGGGCCAGCAAGCCCCGCCCGGCCCTCACAGCATGTCAGGCCACGTAGGCCTGCCTCTCGGCCAAAATCGCGTCTCGCGAGATTTCGGCCAAAAACAAAATGGCGGCCGCCATGGGGAGTCCGGTGTCTCCCCGACCCATCTGCAAAAGGCTGCCGGCTGGTAAGGCTGCCGGCGCTATTGCAGAAGAGACGGAGTAACGACACGGACACAAGAGCTGGATTTAAACTGGGTCATTTTTATTAATAATAAATTAGCATAATTTATTTAATTAAATTAGCATAAATTAGCATAAATCAACATGCTTAACTATGACCCAAACAGTGGACCTGCAGGGTCAAACAAATACTTCCGGGGCGGAAATGACGTTGCAATAAACATTCCTGGGCAACTATGGGCATAGCTCGATGCTAGTCCAGGTGAGGGACCTCTCCCTCACCTGAGACCCTGCCATGCATTTGCATGAGGGGGGTCCCGCCGGCTCACCCCTACCCGGGGACTTCAATGTGCGGGACCCAAAGACAGGTTCTCCCCAGCTGCTCAGGTAGCCCCCCACCATGAGCTTGGAGAGAACCTGTCAATCATCCCCAAAGATGCCCAAGGGAGAACGCGCAGTTGCTAAACCACCACCCAGATTTCAGCCCCTAACCTGCCACGGAGCGGGGGTCAGATCTCTATCTTGGCCCCCCGACTCCCCCCTCTAACTGCGCCAGCTCACGCAGAGACCACTGCAGGTCCTGTAAGAAAATGGTGTTCCTCTGTTCTGACAGAGGAAGACCAGCAGCCAGGTAAAGCCACAGCTGATTTATGGTGATGCGGGGATGGGCCACTACCACCCCGCCCCACTCTCTGAGTACCGTACCCAGGGCCTTACTAACTCCCCGCCTAACCCGGTGAAGGGCCCTAAGGGAAATGGCGTCCCACCAAGCGATCCCCGGGAGGATCTCGACCACACCACTTGCGTGGAGGGCCGCACAGTGCGAAGCCACCGCAGGCATCGCGAGCCTGGCAGATCTAAAGTAGACCCCCAGGCCCATACAGGTCCTTGCCACCGAGGTGCAAGACCCACAACCTGGGCGCAGCAATGGGATGCCGCCCTCCCAGCACCAACTGGGCGCAGCAATGGGATGCCGCCCTCCCAGCACACATCCAGGTGCAGCAATGGGATGCCGCCCCCGGCACCAACTGGGCGCAGCAATGGGATGCCGCCCTCCCAGCACCAACTGGGCGCAGCAATGGGATGCCGCCCTCCCAGCACACCTCCAAGCGCAGCCATGGAATGCCGCCCCTGGCACCGACTGGGCGCAGCAATGGGATGCCGCCCTCCCAGCATCAACTGGGCGCAGCAATGGGATGCCGCCTTCCCAACACCACCTGGGCGCAGCAATGGGATGCCGCCTTCCCAGGACCCACTGGGCGCAGCAATGGGATGCCGCCCTCCCAGCACCGCCTGGGCACAGCAATGGGATGCCGCCCTCCCAGGACCAACTGGGCGCAGCAACAGGATGCCGCCCTCCCAGCACCGCCTGGGCGCAGCAATGGAATGCCGCTCTCCCAGGACCACCTGGGCGCAGCAATGGGATGCCGCCTTCCCAGCAATAGCGGTAGAAACGCCCATCCCACCGCACACCCCGTCTCCCCCGCCAGACAACAAGGACCCAGCCGCCACGACAGCAGGGTCCCCACCCCCGATGGTACCTTGTTGCTGAGTGGTCTCGGAGTGCTCATGACCCAAAGCAACACCGTCGGTCACGTCCTGGCGGAGTTGAATAGAAGGGGACCAAAGGGGAACCTGGCCTAAGATCTTACCCCGGACCCTCAACAGACCGTTCGTACCCTAAAACAGGCCGTTGACCGCCCGCGGTCGACTTCCCCGAATCCTCCGTATCGAGAAAGCCGTTACCGCACTAGTGGCAGCGCCTCTTGAGAACGAGCGTTCCCTAATGGCGGGATCCATACTTGGCCTGGCCAAACCCTACACCCTAGCACCAACCCAACTGAGGTAGTGAGATGGAAGGCACAAAATGACCGGACGGCCTGCGATAAGGCCCTGGCCCCACCTTCCCGCACTGTCAATGCGGAAGTCACCATAAACCAATAACCCCGCCCCCGCCATAGACAAAAGGCGAAGCTGGCCAACCTGGCCTAATAGTCCTAACTGAAAGGCCACGCTGCCTAAGCTGGACACAAGTATGGCCCGGTACACAACTGGGGCAGGCCAGCTATAGGGGTAACCCGTATACTGCCTACAATCCCCAAACTCTCCGCCTGCCTGCTGCTAAGCCCCCCAGAGTGCCAGACACTCCCGAGAGTGCCGTAGCCCAGCAAGCCTCTACTCTCCACTGCCCAGGAGCCCACCCAGGCTCCAAAGGTGGACAGGAAAAGCCCTTGGCGACACACATGCCCACGGGGCCAGGGTCCGAAAACCGGGACAACTGACCACGGGACAAGGCATCAGCAACCCCATTATCTAACCCGGGGACATGCCTAGCCACAAAAACAATGTGTTCCGGGACAAGGACCTGTGCACAAAAAATGGTGGACAAGCCGCATGACCCTGTCACTCTTAGAGGACAGGGCGTTCACAACATGGACAACCACAAGGCTGTCACACCAAAAAGCACAGTCTTGCCCCTAAACTGCTCACCCCAAAGCTCTAGGGCCACTATCAAGGGGAAGAGCTCCAAAAAGCTAAAGCCTCAACCAATGAAGAGGCACTCCATTCCAGAGGCCAAACCGACCAGCACCACTGGTCACCTAACACTACACCAAAACCACAAGTCCCCGCAGCATCGAAGCAGAGCTGCCACTCAGCTTCCAAAAGAAGCTCGTGCTTCCAAAAAGACAGCCCATTAAATCTGTCTAAGAACTCCTGCCACACGCGGAGGTCAGCCCGGACCCCTGCACCTAAGCAGGTACGATGATGGGGCAAACAAAGCCCCTTCATCGCAGTATATAACCTCCTAGAAAAGGCCCTGCCCGGCACCACAACCCGGCAGGCAAAATTAAGTATCCCTGCAAGTTCCTGGAGCTGCCGAAGAGTGACCCTCCTGCAGCCCAGAACCATATCAAGCTTATCCCTAATTTTAGTCAATTTATCCAGGGGCAATCTAGAAGATTGCTCCTCCGAGTCCAATTCACTACCGAGGAAGGTAATCTTGGTGGCGGGGCCTTCGGTCTTCTCATAGGCTAAAGGCACCCCCAACTGAGCGCAAAGGGCTTCGAAGTCACGCATTAGAGCAAAGCATTGCTCCGAACACACAGGCCCCGCCACCAAGAAACCATCAAGGCAGCGAACGACCGAACCCAGACCACTGCGCCTCCTGAGCGCCCACTCCAAAAATGGAAGCCCAACAGCCCGAAGCCGTCTGGGTGTATGGGGAGGAGCCGGAATGCAGACTTAAAGTCACATTTACCCATAAGGGCTCCAACCCCACACTCCCTTACCATGGCCATGGCCGCATCAAAAGATGCGTGCCGGACTGAACAAAGTTCGTCAGGAACGAAACCATTCACTGACTCCCTTCTACGAAAAGACAAGTGGGGAATCAACCTAAATTCACCACTCGCCTTCCAGGGGACCACCCCTAATGGGGACACCCCAAAATTTGGGAAGGGCGGCTCCGGGAAGGGCTCAAGGCCCCTCCCCTCGATCACCTCCTCCGCTATTCTGTACCGAACAATGCCTTCATGTCCTACAACCGACCTGAGGTTGTCGGACCTGAAGGCTCGCCCCAACCCCCATGTAAGGGATCGTGAATCCCTTCGAGAAACATAGCAAGAGAGCAGCCGCTCCCGAGCGAGGGTGGTAGTCCCTCAACCAACCCTCGAGTGTTTAAATCAATTGGGCTGGGCCCATTTTCCCCCAGTAGGTGGGGTTTGTTCCCTGGACCCCCTCCCCTCTTAACCGCCCCCTTTTAGGGGCAGGGACACACCAAAGCGGCATGGGAACCCCGCCTTCCTGCACGCATGGCTGTACATACAAAAGGGGCGAAAACAAGCCCCCCTTGCAGCAAACCCATGACATGCAGCGAACGGGTCCCACACTGTGGTGGCCCCCATACCTAATGCCCCTGGCCCCGATGGGTAAGCCGTCAAAAAGGGGCGGAAGCACTACTGCCTGCGTTGGCGGGTCCAAACCCCCCGACCCCGACCCACCAGGCCCTAGCAAAAAAGCTGCCCCAGGGGCCTGTGTCCCCTCATTACGAGCCGGCGGGGGGGGCAAACCTGGTTACAGGCGCCCCCCCCCAAAAAAACCCCCCCCACGAAACTGGGACCGGGTGGCACCAACCGCATTCCCCCACAGCAGGACCCACCGGGGGCCCCTCCCTGGCTTGCCCTGGCCGAGGGCCTCATCACCCTCCTAGGCACAGCTACCGTGGGGCTACCAAAATATTGCAATAATCAATGTTTGACTATAACTGTACTGAAGTTTGACCCTGACTCCACTAGAAGAGTAGTAGATCCTTGGAACAAACTTCCAGCAGGCCTGGTAGATAAATCCACAGTAACTGAATTTAAACATGCCTGGGATAAACATATATCCATTGTAAGATAAAATACAGGAAATAGTATAAGGGCAGGCTAGATGGACCATGAGGCCTTTTTCTGCCGTCAATCTTCTATGTTACTATATTTCAAATGGTTGGGTTGGTAATATATAAACAAGCCAATAATGAATGGTTGTATGGATTGCAGTAACTGAATTTAAACATGCCTGGGATAAACATATATCCATAGTAAGATAAAATACAGGAAATAGTATAAGGGCAGACTAGAGGGACCAAGAGGTCTCTTCCTGCCGTCAGACATTTATGTTCCTATATAAATATATTAAATAATTTTAACCCTAAATATCAGGCTCATCATTATTAGTGTTTTATGTTTTGTTTTGCACTATGGTTCTTATTTTACACAGGAATGAAACTGGGGCCGCCCAGGCCCCAAAAGAGGGCAGCAAAGGCCTCTGCCCAAACAGGCAGCGCAGCAGCAGGAAGCTGCCGCCAAGGGCCCAACTGCCCCCCGTACAGGAGCCACAAACCGGGGGGGGCCGCACCCGCAAGCCCTCCACCCGAGCCCCCACGTCCCCGAGGGGGCTACCATAACGATCCCCCCCACCCTGACAAAATAGAGGGGCAACAGCCAAAAACGGTACAAGGCCCCGCCTCGCCGCCGGACCCGAAGCCCCCAGACCGTTCCACGAGCCTCCGATGAGGCTCCCAAAATGGCGGCCGCAACACGCGGCCGCCGGTTACTAAGCGGTGGGGGGGCTCATGCTGGACTCCGGCCCAAAGCCTCCCGAGAGCTCCAAGTGGAAGAGGGGCAGACCGCAGGCCTCGGACGGGCTGAAGAAGTAGTTACCGGCTGCCCGCACCGAACTGCAGCCTCCCCAAGCCTCCAACGAGGCTTCCACAGAGACGGCCGATCACGCGGCCGCCGAAAGAGACTCGAAGAACAGACATCCACGTCTGCTCTTGCTGCGAGTCCGGGCGAAAAGGCTTGGCCCAGGGCCTGCAAGCCCTTAAATAGGGCCAGCAAGCCCCGCCCGGCCCTTGCAGCATGTCAGGCCACGTAGGCCTGCCTCTCGGCCAAAATCTCGTCTCACGAGATTTCGGCCGAAAACAAAATGGCGGCCGCCATGGAGAGTCCGGTGTCTCCCCGACCCATCTGCAAAAGGCTGCCGGCTGGTAAGTCTGCCGGCGCTATTTGCAGGGGGAAAAGAGTGAATTGACTAATTCCTAAGAACCTGATCCAACTGGCAAGATAGTAGCCCAGATTTAATATCCAAATAGTACATAAATTACTTCTGTACTCCTGGACTGGATGGAAAAATGGATTGTCCATCTGAAATACATATCTCATTAGGTAAGATCAAGTAGCACTCATGTTGAGTTCACAACAGAGGTGGGTTCATGCCAGCTTGGACCGGTTCTTTAGAACTGGTAGCAGGAATTTCCCCTGCTCGCTGGACTGGCAGTGATGGCCATATGGAAATTGTTGTGGTTGGCTCTGGCCCAGCTCCTGCCCCAAGGAATGTGGAGGTGGATGTGGGGGAAACATCCACATGCCACAGGCCTGTTTTGCTCCCGATAGAATCTCCCAATGAAGGCTCCTCTGACAAAGGAAGCGTGAGTAGCAGGGAAGAGGGGAGTTTGGCAGACAGTCCAGGAGGAGATTAATCATTCTTATCATCCCTGGATTCTGAACAAGAACGCATGACGGACCCACACATGTGTAGAGTGATGCATAGGAGAGAACAACTGAAGGATTATTACAGGAGATAAGTGAGGCCACCTGTGGTTGGGTGGGGCTGCTGTAATGAGTGCTACAGATAAAAAGAGCAGTGTGCGGGTTTAGCATTATGGAAGTTTATCTGATTCATAGTTTCATCAAGATCGTGGTTTTGCTGTTTCCCTGTTCAAGACTGTGTGTGGACTTTCTGGGCTTTGGAATTGGACTCAATTTCCCAGTTACTGGGTGAGAAATTGGATTGCATTTAACCTGTGCCTTGTGTGTACTAGAAAATCCCTTTGACATTTAAAAAGGGAGTTTTTTCTGCTTTTCTGTTGATAAAGACTTTTGGTTTTCCTTCTATCGTGTGGTGTGTGTCTTTTTGGACTAATTACCCTGTAATTACGGGTGGTTGGGACACGCTGGCAGAACAGGAAATGCCCCTGAATTCGCTCTCTTGGCAGTGCTGTAGGCAGCGCCATCTTGTTTTTCACTTCTGCTCATGTGCAGAATCTCAGTTTTAAGCACTGAGCGTGTACTCATGCCCACATGGTACAGGAGGAAATAAACCAGCAGCAAGGTAAGTCAGAACCCACCCCCAGTTGACACATGACCTGAAGCCATGGTTTCTTAAATAAGCTTAAACTGTCTGAGTTTAAACATCACGCTAATGCATCACACTAATGATTTACATATCATAGTGGTAAGTTTCTTCAGAGAAAACTAAATAAGCCATGGTTTAGTTCAAAGCATATCTCAAATAATCATATGCCACAGTTCTTTTTTCTTGCAATATTTCACCCATTCCTCTGGGTTATCCCAGTGTTGTTATCCTAAATTCTCTTTCATTTTCTCATGCTTCCCTTGGTCCTAAACCACCACTGAAATTTAAACTGTATACTCCTTGGAGCAGAAATCTGTCACATTTGGTTCTGGCATCTTTACTTTCATGAGGTGTATAAATTACTCTTTATAATAATGACTGTTGAGGCAGTAGGTGCACTTTCATGGAAACCATTGATTAATTTTCACTTAATGTAATACATACCTAGAGCAACTTATATTCACTAACATGTCCAGGGGACTATATTAATAATGGATATAATTGTTCTAAAAAATAATGGAAGTACATTTTTTTTCTGGCTGAGCATTCCCCCCCAACCCCTCCCCAACAAAACCTGTATTATTTTTTAAAGAATATTATTTGGGTTGTCATAATGCTTCGCTTTTATTCTCAAAAGGAACCTGTTGTAACTTTTTTATTCCTTGAGGAATATCCAATTATTTTGTTGCTGAGACTTTTCCTAGGGTTATTACACCCACAGAATGACCCACAAAATAAAAGTATCAGAGTCAGCCTTCTCCAGGTCCCATCAACTAGACAATGTTACTTGTGGGGCTTAGGGAAAGAGCCTTCTCTGTGGGGACTCCAGCCCTCTGAAATCAGTTCCCCCCAGAGATTTGCACTGCCCCCACCCTCCTCGCCTTTTGCAAGAGTCTAAAGACTCATTTATGCCGCCAGGCTTGGAGCCATTAGACTCTAGCCCCCTGGCTGACAAAATGTAATATATGTTTGTTATGTGACAGGGAATGATTGTTTTTTAATGCTATGGGGTTTTTAGGATTAATTATTTTAAATTAATTGGATTAAGATGTTTACACTGTTTCTTTTATATGTTGTAAACTGCCCCAAGTCCTCAGAGAAGGGTGGCATGTAAATCCAATTAATAATAAATAAATAAATAAATAAATAAATAAATAAATAAATAAATATCAAAGAAAAGAAAGGGATTTGACTAAACATAGAATAAACCTAATTATACAGGAAGAAATTGCAGATAAAATTTATTTTTTATATTTCCAACAAATTTATTTATTTTATTATTACATAATATGACATATTTTGTTATTGGAATAGCTACTCTATTAGACATATAGAATTATGGTTTTGACTTCCGGTTGGGAACGGAGCTGCAGCAGGAGCTCGGGGATAGAGTCCTTTCTACAGTCCTTTTGTGAAAGAAAGAGATATAAGAGCCTTCATTGAATGATTACAAAGTGTAAAGAAAAAATTTGTATACGTTTGACAATAAGCTTGATTTTGTGTTGGAAATTATGTACTGTTTTTAACTTTGTGTTAGAGAAAAAAAATAAAAGAAATTATGTATGAAAGAATATCAAAGATGTTTCAAAATACATCACCCATTTGTTGGAAATATAAAAAATAAATTGGAACATTTTATCATTTCTGGTGGACTTGCTCGGAGGCAAGGATGTATTGGAATGAGATAGTTATTTGGTTAAAATAACTGGCTGTTCGGTTAAAATACATGGCTTTTCAAGATCACTTCGACAAACACTGCCTTGGGGGCCAATTGGTCTGCACAGACTTTTAAGCAAGAAGGAACTATCTTGTCTGGGCCTGGTGCTTTTCCAGGCTTTTGTCTATGAAATAGATCTTGTACTTCCTTTTCTGTGATCACCAAGAGTTGTGAACCCAATGGGGTAGGTTCAGTTGTAGAAGATTTGGCTATTGTTGGTGTGTTTGGGATGAAGGTTGTGGAGATAGGTGGCTGTAGTTTCTTTTCAAACCTGCAGTAGAACACCCTCCATCAAGGAACTAAATGACTACAGACCAGTTTGTTTGTTGTTAGTTAGTTAGTTAGTTAGTTAGTTAGTTAGTTAGTTAGTTAGTTTATTTGATTTTTATGCTGCCCTTCTCCTTAGACTCAGGGCAGCTTACAACATGTTAGCAATAGCACTTTTTAACAGAGCCAGCATATTGCCCCAAAAATCTGGGTCCTCAGTTCCTCTAGCATCTTAAGTGATTAAAACCTTTGAAAGGCTAGTGATGTCTCACTTGAAAACCATCACAGATCCACTGTTAGACCCCCTGCAATTTGCATACCAAGCAAATAGATCATCAGATGATGCTGTTAGTATGACTCTGCATTACATTCTACAACATGTTGAATCTCCAAAGACCTACACTAGGGTCCTTTTTGTAGACTTTAGTTCAGTATTCAATACCATCATACTGGACATTTTTTAACTAAACTAAATTAGTTAGCTACACTTGTAAATGGATCACAATCTTCCTAACAGACAGAAGCAACAGGTGAAGCTAGGCAAAATCACATCAGATACCTGTACTATTAACACAGAATCCTCCCAAGGCTGTGTACCACTTCTCTTCTATCTATACACACCAGTGATTGCATCTCAAACGATCCATCTATTAATCTACTGAAGTTTGCAGACAATACAACAGTGATTGTTCTCATTCATGACAATGATGAAACCGCATACAGATGGGAGGTTGAACAACTAGCCTCATGGTGTGACTGGAGCAATCTAGAACTGAACCCACTCAAAATCGTAGACTTTAGGAGAAACATTCCCATTCTACCACCTTTCACAATACTAGACAATAGAGTATCAACAGTAGAGACCTTCAAAATTCTACATTCTATCATATCTCAAGACGTAAAAATGGTCACCTAACATCAAAAACATCATCAAAAAAGCACAACAAAGAATGTTCTTTCTGTGCCAACTCAGGAAGCTCAAACTTCCCAAGGAGCCTCTGATACAGTTCTCTAGAAGAATCATTGAGTCTGACATCTGTATCTCTATAACTGTCTTGTTTGGTTCTGCAATCCAACAAGACTGACACAGACTTCAGAGGATAATCAGAACTGCAGAAAAACAATTGCTTCCATTGAGGACCTGTATACTGCATGACTCAAAAAGAGGGCAGAGAAAATATTTACTGACCCCTCGCATCCTGGACATAAACTGTTTCAACTCCTATCCTCAAAATGTTGCTACAGAGTATTGCACACCAAGACAACTAAATACAAGAACATTTCCCCCTGAATGCCATCACTCTGCTAAACAAATAATTTCCTCAACATTGTCAAACAATTTACTAAGTCTTCACTACTATTACTACTAGTTTTTCTCATCATTCCTATCACCCATTTCCTCCAACTTATGACTGTATGGCTGTAATTTGTTGCTTGTATCTTTAAGATTTTTATTAATATTGATTGTTTCCTCATTGCTTATTTGACTCCTATGACAATCATTAAGTGTTGTACCTCATGATTCTTGACAAATGTATCTTTTTCTTTTATGTACACTGAGAGCATATGCACCAAAGACAAATTCCTTCTGTGTGCAATCACACTTAGCCAATAAAAAATTCTATTCTATCTATTCTATTCTAAAATAAATTTAGAAAAAAACTTTAGTTATTCCTGTTAGGTATTTTCAGTAAGGTTTATAAAAAACAAACTCAGTACCTCATCATTTATATTTTGACAGCAGCCAGGATTGTTTATATGCAACAACGGAAAAATAAAGAGATACCGAATGAGGGAGTGATAATTTTAAAAATTATGGATTGTGCAGAAATGTGTATGCTTATAAGGAAATTGAACGTACAAGAGCAATCTGATTATTTCAAAATATGGAATAAATTTTATAATTGGCTAAAAGAAAGAAATGATTAATGAAACATAGGGATACTGTCTAGTAGTTTAATAAAGGTTCTTGAAATAACTTTATAGTATAAGCAAAGAATATGAAATCATAACATTAACAAAGCAATGTATAATGTATATACAGTGATCCCCAGATCATTGCGAGGGTTCCGTTCCAGGACCCCCCGCAACGAGCGGGTTTTCACGAAGTAGCGCTGCGGAAGTAAAAACACCATCTGCGCATGCGCAGATGGTGTTTTTACTTCCCAGCAGCGAGGAGCCGAAGATTGGGGTTTCCCTGGGTTTCCTCGCTGCTGCCATGCCCGCCGCTCGCCCGCCCTGAAAGGGAAAGCCCCCCCAGGCCAGCTCCGATCCCCCCAGGCCGGCTCCGATCCCCCAGGCCGGCTCCGATCGTTTTAAAACAGGCGCGCCGCTTCTCCGCTGACTCCTGGTGAACTTCCCCGCTTTAGGAGTCAGCGGAGAAGCGGCGTGCCTGTTTTAAAAGATCGGAGCCGGCCTGGGGGGGCTTTCCAGCAACCCACGAGCCCCCAACCCGGGCTCATGGGTTGCTGGAAAGCCCCCCCAGGCCGGCTCCGATCCCCCAGGCCGGCTCCGATCATTTTAAAACAGGCGCGCCGTTTCTCCGCTGACTCCTGGCGAACTTCCCCGCTTTAGGAGTCAGCGGAGAAGCGGCGCGCCTGTTTTAAAAGATCGGAGCCGGCCTGGGGGGGCTTTCCAGCAACCCACGAGCCCGGGTTGGGGGCTCGTGGGTTGCTGGAAAGCCCCCCCAGGCCGGCTCCGATCTTTTAAAACAGGTGCGCCGTTTCTCCGCTAACTCCTGGCGAACTTCCCCGCTTTAGGAGTCAGCGGAGAAACGGCGCGCCTGTTTTAAAAGATCGGAGCCGGCCTGGGGGGGCTTTCCAGCAACCCACGAGCCCGGGTTGGGGGCTTGTGGGTTGCTGGAAAGCCCCCCCAGGCCGGCTCCAATCGTTTTAAAACAGGCGCGCCGTTTCTCCGCTGACTCCTGGCGAACTTCCCCGCTTTGGGAGTCAGGAGAAGACCCAGGGAAGCCGCCCAGCAGCTGATTTGCCCGGCGCCATCTACGCATGCGTGCCCATAGAAAAAAGGGCACGCATGCGCAGATGGTGTTTTGACTTCCGGGTTGAAAAATCGCAAATTTGCCTGTTCGCAATGGTCGGGGACGCAATAACCGGGGGATCACTGTATATATAACAGCTTCTGATAGAAAAGGGGCGATAAATGCCCCAAATGTTTGCTTTATGTCTTGTTCTATGTGTACTTATTCAAAAATAATTAAAAAATAAATAAAAAGAGAAATTTCCTATTATTATGTAGCTGAGACTTTTCCTAAGATTATTACACCATCTTTTTCTCTCTCTTATTTAAAATATGGCTTAAACTTTATTGATTTTAATGTTTGGCCTTTGAGTTTTCATAATATTAAAGTTGTTCCATTGATATTTTGCATTTGCTTTACACCCGTAATACATTTTGATTGTCATTTGGACATACAATATATATAAATATATGTCCAACAAAAGATCAGTTACATGTATGTGAGCATCCAGTCTTCTACTGCATCATCCATTCATCCATCCAATTCATCCATGCTGCAAGCTCTTTCCCTTTTAAATAGAGTTGCGATACCTTGACCCACATGCAAAATGTTCAGGGTTTGCAGTATTATGGCACATCTGTGCTTTAATCAGGCCAACCCATTTGCCACCCTGTGAGTGTACCAAGAGAGAGCTGGGATGGAGGGAAGGGAAAGAGAGGAGGGAGAGGGAGAGAAAGAATGTCAACCTTTCAATTGATGAACCCAACCAAAGCAAGCATGAGTAGAGACGATTCATTCTTCAATCTCTGAATGCAAAATTTTATTGAGTACATTATATTTTGGCACTAGATAGGGAAAGACCAGATCTAGCTAATTCCTGGCCAAATTCACATAATTAAAGTATAAAATTTTTCCTCTCCCCAGAGCAGGTCATACTATCCAATTGAGTCCCATGGTAAAATGTCCTTGGCTCTCATGGTTGTCTTCTTGATATCTAATTTCACTCTTCCCTCCTCCCTGGTTCATTGTCAATCTGAGAAGTGACAATGGTTTTAATTTAACAGCAAAAAGCGCACTTCAAACTTGACAAACACAGAGTGAGGCTGACATCACTGCCAGATTCTTAATACTGGTCTGCAAAGTGGGAGAGATATATAGTATTATAGAGCAAGGAAAGTAATTCTAAATATCTTTCATTACTTTGCAACAGTAGTAAAGGTAGGATAAAATACCCCCAAATGTTTCTTACAAGCATTTGAAGCTAACAATAACTCAGAGAAAACATTTATCTTTCATTAGGAATGAAAAGTTTAGAGAAATAGGAAGGCAGATTTCAGCAGAGGATTAACTTTAAATGAATTCCTGGGCAATATGAGTGTACCTTATTTATTTATTTTGGTTATGCATTCAGTGCGCTTTGAAACCAAATTTCTTCTTTGGCAGGAGATACCAAGGTGATAAACAGACTCCCATTTAAAAACTGTAGTAGCCAATCTATCAAATATGGAGAAAAAGCACACCAAGGAGACTATCAAGCTTGAGCTCCCTCCACTTTTATATGCAGTTTAAAGTGACAATTTAGTGGGGCTTCTCTGCACTTATTTCATGGCTCAAACACAATGTAAATATACAAAACATATTTTAAAAGAGCTATTTTTAAAAAACCCAGGCCAGTGGCCCTAGTCGTAGAACTGCTTGATGGATGTTTATTGGCAAAAATGAATAAAGTGCTTACACACTGGAAGGTGGAATAGAGACGTTGCTTGGTTGATGCCCTTTGCAGATACGTCAATAATACCGCTGATTTAATTACTATCATACTGTGCTTCAGAGATCATCACATTTATGACAATCAGTCCCGATGGTAGCAGGGCATCATTGAAATGAATGAAGGGAAGGAGCAAGCAAGCTTTTCCTGGCACAAGCATAAAACAGTTCTGTGATCTTCGTAACAGGTTTTATCTATTCTATAAGCCAAAAAAAGAGAGAACACTTATAAAAATCAGGCATTGCAATTAGGTTTTATGTGCACAACTTGGAAGGAAGCTGCCTGGAGAGCAAAATGATTTTGGAAATATTTCTACTAGAGATTTTATGTTGTGGTTGCTGTTGTTATCTACAGGCTGCTGGAGTTGTACGGGGCTTTTGAGGAGTGAATCCAAATGTCATCAGATGAACTCTGGAGCATATCATCCATTTATAGGAACTCCAAAACAAAGACATTGCTGTACAGATGTATTAACCTTTACATGAAACACTAAAAATAAATCTATTTATTTATTTATTTATTTATTCAGTCAACACTTATACATCCTTTCTATAATTTCAGATCCTTCAGCATAGTTCACTGTGACTATGGATCTCTAATTGTGCTATGGGACAAACTCATTAGGTAGACACATCTATACTCTTGACTGTAACAGATCTACCTCATACTGAATAAAGCCACAAGTTCACTATAGGCTAAGACAGTCTATTCCTGTTGGAGGTATGACATGATTACTGTTTTCTTTAATTAAATATGGAGTTTATCTATCTATCTATCTATCTATCTATCTATCTATCTATCTATCTATCTATCTATCTATCTCTATCTATTTATTAGATTTGTATGCCGCCCCTCTCCGAAGACTCGGGGCGGCTAACAACAATGAAAAGACAATGTAAACAAATCTAATATTAAAAATAATCTAAAAAACCCCAATTTAAAGATTCACTCATACATACAAGCATACCATGTATACATTCTATAAGCCTAGGGGGAAATGAAATTTCAATTCCCCCATGCCTGACGACAGAGGTGGGTATTAAGGAGCTTGCAAAAGGCAAGGAGGGTGGGGGCAACTCTGATATCTGGGGGGAGCTGGTTCCAGATGGTCGGGGCCGCCACAGAGAAGGCTCTTCTCTTGGGTCCCGCCAAACGACATTTCTTAGTTAATGGGACCTGGAGAAGGCCAACTCTGTGGGACCTAACCGATTGCTGGGATTCGTGCCGCAGAAGGCGGTCCCGGAGATATTCTGGTCCGATGCCATGAAGGGCTTTATAGGTCATAACCAACACTTTGAATTGTGACCGGAAATTGATCGGCAACCAATGCAGACTGCGGAGTGTTGGTGTAACATGGGCATATCTTGGGAAGCCCATGATTGCTCTCGCAGCTGCATTCTGCACAATCTGAAGTTTCCGAACACTTTTCAAAGGTAGCCCCATGTAGAGAGCATTACAGTAGTCAAACCTCGAGGTGATGAGGGCATGAGTGACTATGAGCAGTGAGTCCCGGTCCAGATAGGGCCGCAACTGGTGCACCAGGCGAACCTGGGCAAACGCCCCCCTCGCCACAGCTGAAAGATGTTTCTCTAATGTGAGCTGTGGAGTTGGGGTGTGTGTCTGTTGTATCTGATGCCTATTACAAAGAAAGCATGAAAACATTCTGTTTTCTGTTACATCATACAAAATGAATGAATTAATCACACAAAACAATTGTTTTGCCAGGAAATTCTATTGGCTGTTGGTAAAACACTAACACGAAATGTCAATGAGTTGCTATTTCAGTCTTCCCTAAGTTTTGCTCTCTTTTGGTTGTACTGAACTAAAATTTCCACACTTTCTACCATCTGGAAAATCAAGGATTAGCTGAAGGGCATCAGATATGGTCAGGTGACCTATGTATGTTGACAGTAGTTCTCTAAGATCTAAAGCTCTTCCCAGGCTCACCATGTGTGATTCTTTATCTGAAAAAGCCAGGAACTAGGAAGTAGATCTTTTATGTATGTATGTCTTTTACCGCACAGTGACAGTCTTTCTGCATCTCCATACTAGCTTCACACACAGGATAATAATAAGAACACAATCTACATCTCTCCTTCTAATACTTAATTCATTCTGACATTCCTCTAGGCTTAGACTTTGTATTAGATCTCCCTAACTGCTACTATACCCAGCAGGAACATGAGAGAAATGCCAGTTTAAGCAAAACTGCATATTTTCCTCAGCACGATATTTCAGATGAAGTGTACATCTTAAATGAAATGCTTACTTTATGTGGAAAAAAAAATTCAGACCTAATCGCAGATATATCAGAAATGAAAGCAGGTCAGCAAAGCCTAAAATCAATTAATGAATCAAAAGCAATTTTTGTCATAAAATCAATTACAGTGATCCCCCGCTCGTTGCGAGGGTTCCGTTCCAGGACCCCCCGCAACGAGCGGGTTTTCGCGAAGTAGCGCTGCGGAAGTAAAAACACCATCTGCGCGTGTGCAGATGGTGTTTTTACTCCCGCAGCGCTAGTGAGGAGCCGAAGATTGGGAGCGGCGCGGCTGTTTTAAAATGTCGCCGCCGGCATGGGGGGCTTCCTAGCAGCCCCCCAAACCCGGGTTGGGGGTCCGGGGGGTGCTGGCAAGCCCCCCATGCCGTCGGCGACATTTTAAAACAGCCGCGCCGCGCTGGCTGTCGCCGCTTTTGAGCTGAGTCCCGGAGCGAATTCGCTCTGGGACTCAGCTCAAAAGCGGTGACAGCCAGTGCGGAGAAGCCGTTCGCTGGCGCTGGCTGTCGGCGCTTTCGAGCTGAGTCCCGGAGCGAATTCGCTCCAGGACTCAGCTCAAAAGCGCCGACAGCCAGCGCCAGCGAACGGCTTCTCCGTGCTGGCTGTCGCCGCTTTCGAGCTGAGTCCCGGAGCGAATTCGCTCCGGGACTCAGCTCAAAAGCGCCGACAGCCAGCGCCAGCGAACGGCTTCTCCGCGCTGGCTGTCGCCGCTTTCGAGCTGAGTCCTGGAGCGAATTCGCTTCAGGACTCAGCTCGAAAGCGGCAAGAATGAACGGCGTGGGCAGGCGAAGGGCGGGCGGCAGCGAGGAGTTTGCGTGGGCGGTGGGGAAACTCCTTGCTGATGCCCGCTGCTCGCCCTCCCGCCAGCAAGAGGGGGAAGACCCAGGGAAGCCGCCCAGCAGCTGATCTGCCGGGCGCCATCTACGCATGCGTGCCCATAGAAAAAAAGGGCACACATGCGCAGATGGTGTTTTGACTTCCGGGTTGAAAAATCGCAAATTACCCTGTTCACAATGGTCGGGGTATTACTGTACTGGTAAATGATAAGAATAATCATATTGTTCTATTGATCTAATACAGGGATGTCAAACTCGATTTCATCAAGGGCCACATCAGGGTTTTGCTTGACCTCAGGGGGCCAGAGTAGGCATGGCCAGGGTGGGTGTGGCCAGATCAATGTCACTCGTGTCAGGGCACCTGTGGTAGATTTGCATCTATTGATTTACCATGTTCAAGTTGAGTAGTCCATATGTTTTTGTAGTGCAAGAGTTGCAGATTGCAGGATATTTTTTTTCTGAAACCAAATTGTTTGTTGGAAAGTAGGTTATTAGTTTCAAGGTGAAGTGTTTATGATGGATTCCATGACTTTGCAAGTGACACAACTCAAAGAGATTGGTCTGTAATTTTCAATGCTTGAATCTCCTTTTCTGAATATAGATATGACTGTGGTTAGAGACCAGAGTTTAGGTAGGGACCTAGTTCTAAAATATATTTTGAAAATTATGCTTAGAGGTTCAGCCAAGGTTGAGGAGAACTTTTTAAAGAACATTTTTAAGAAACATTCCCATAGTCCATCAGGTCCAATAGACAGAGATAGTTTTAGGTTGTGTAATGTCTTTCTAACATTTTCCTCTGTAAAATCATTTTGTGTTAGATTGTTGAGGTTAGTTGTGGTGTGACTAGGAAATGTTGGGCATGAGCCATTGCTGTTAGCAAATACGGAGCTGAAGAATGCATTAAAAAGTTTGGCTTTAATTGTTTCATATTATAGTGTGATAATATAATAATTTTATCATTATAGTCTGATATGATAATATAATATGATTCAACAATATGATTCCCAGGGTTAGTAGTCATTTTGCTAGAAGTCAGGAAAAGAACATTGCCATGGCCAGGTTGAGAATGTCCATCAACAAATACAAAGTTAGCAGGGTTTGGTACCAACAATTTAATGAATAGTGATCTCTGCTTATTTTCAAAGTTCAAAAATAAATTTTCATTTTCCAGCAAGTCATAGCAAATTATCAGTTTTTGATGGATTAAGAGTGAGTTTATGCAAAAGCCAAGCCTAACCAAAAGCCCCAGGCCAAAATTAGCCAAGCCACAACCTTATACTGATTAAATTTCTAATCCTAGTAATACTGAATAAGCCGTTGAGGAAGAGGGGCTGGGGCTTTAGGATACATCCTTTGCAAGCATTTACTTTGATAAAAACTACTTCTCTTGGTTCAAAACTTCCATAGAAGTCTAATGGTATGACTATAACTGTTAACAGTTCTTCCCAGGACTCTGAATTAATCCTCAATATTTCACAGCGACATGAATTCACTACAGCGGTTTCCATTTTTTTTCTTCCTTTAATAAGGTTTGCTGATCTATGATGTCCAGTAGACCTAAAAGAGTTCTTTGTGTAATACAGTCTTATTAGAACTGGACTCTGCCTTCACAATGGCCATAGGCACATCCGTAATGCAGCTCTCTCTTTATTTAAAGCAACAAAAAAGGATAACCCTATTTCTCTGTATTTATCCCTAACACTGTATTGATCTGAAGCCATAGGCAGGAATAACTCTAGATGCACTAAAATTATAGCATAGGAAGTGTTGAAAGATAACTCGATCCACAACAAATCCCCTCTACGTGTCACTTGACAGAGGGAAAGGATAAAGTAACAAATCTAAAGTCTCAGAGCTAGAGCTTGTGGCAAGAAAGAATTACATTGTTGCTACTTTATTACCAACTGTGTTAGTCCAAGCGAGTACACCTATATCCTAAGGTACCCTTAAGTAATCTTGTGCTAAATTTAATATGACTCTTGTGCACTATAAAATGTACCCAGATGAAAATAGAAACATTTTGGACATGTGCAAAGCTGCCTCGAATGTCATTAAAGAGAGGTGTGGAGAGATAATCCAATCCTATGTAGACCCAAATTCAGTGTTCTGCAAATGATACCATCTGGTCTGGTTTTGTGGGTCTTGTGGGACAAACGAGAAAGGAATTGCTACTAGAGGAACTTACTCTATTTTATTCTTCTTCGGAGAAGGGTGGCATACAAATCTAATAAATAAAATAAATAAAAATAAATAAATATTGCATACCTTGGCAGAATGTTGTAGGGTCTGAAAATACGGTTCTTCCTCTGTTTATTTTGCACTGCAAGAAACTAAGGAGGATCTCTTCTGAGTCTCTTGCCCTGCCCACTATCCAGTTATGGGCTATGTTGTCTCTTATCTATCCCTTCCCTTGGCAGTGTCTTTTTCTCTATTCTTCCAATGTCTTTTCAACACATACAATTACAGGTCTCCTCTCAGGTAACCCAGTTTAATACAATTGCTTAGTCCAAAATGAAATTCAGAAAAAAGAAATCACATTAGGAGTTATAAGTACCAAAATGTGTTATTTATATATTCATTTTTCATTTTTTCCCTACTTCTTGAGGACATACATCTAATAGGACCAAGGGCATTTTCCGTGGTGGCTCCCTTCTTGGGCAACATGATCCTTGTGGAGAAAATATTGGCTCTCATCTTGATACTTTTTTGAAGGGCCTTGAAGACATTATTTTGCTAGTGGCTGGGAGTTCCCAGGGTGATATGGAATCCATTAAATGGTTTCCTTGATTGTTGCTTCCAGGGAATGGGGATTCATTAGGATTAATATTTGGGCGTTCCACTTTGGAGATGCCTGGAGTCACTTTATCTTGTCAATTTTTATAATAATACAATATAGCATAACAATAAAATCAAATCAAAAAGTTGAGAGAAAACTTCCATTAAATGGGACAAATTACAGGCATTACATTGGTCATTTTAGAAGTAAAAGTGCAAGTAGGTTTGTTGGGAAGGAAACAGTGTTCTGTGCATCTTTGGCATTTAGTCATACTGGCCACATGACCATGGAGATGTCATTGAAATGGAGATTAGCACCACCCCCTAGAGTCGGGAATGACTAGCACATATATTGCTACAGAAGTAGCCTATATAAAGTCAGTGTATTCTCTCTAGATTTTAGAAGCCTGAACTGTTTCCTATGTCTGCATTTCTTTTGCCAAGATACAATAAGCTTTGTTTCTTCATGCATTCTTATAGTTCATCACAACTGACATTTTCTATAAGATTTCATCAGCTTACTGACATCTGCATCTGATTTTGATAGAACTTTTTATAGCTTATTTTAGGAACTACATTTTAATCTCTCTAAAAAAAAACCTGCCTCCTAAAAATTATGATGTTCCAAACACCTAAAAATTGAGAGTTTAGGAGCTGTGCAGTGGTAGGGACAAGGAAGCTATTTATTTTCTCTTGATTTATTTCAGTGATGGTAGTTATAGTCATTAATCTCCAAGTTTGTTCTCTAGGCTTTGCTTGTAACATAAAATTAGACATTCGACCAGTTTAAGCCAATGTATGAACTCATTGTCAATAGTTCACACTACAGTAAATATCAGGCTCAACATAAATAACTCAAGAAAAGAAATAGCCATGCAAGCATTTATAATACAATGAAACATAAAATAATTAGAGATATTACAATGAATGGAGCATAAATATGTTCACAACAGATGTGGAAGCTCTACTTCAAAAAGGGGATACAGACTCTTAACTTTTTGGAATTATATCAGTCCCAATTAAGTAAATGTCCCAATTATTCCAGATAACTATAATATCCAAATAGGTAGAGTGGAGTGGAGTGGAATGGAATGGAATGGAATAGAATAGAATAGTTCTTTATTGGCCAAGTATGATTGGACACACAAGGAATTTGTCTCCAGTGCATAAGCTCTCATTATACAAACAAACAGCAAAGTGATAATTCATAGATCATAAATCACAATTACTACCATACACCATAAGATACAAATAGGTAGTAGGAAAGACGAGAAGATGAGAAGGATAATAGCAATACAGTTCTTTAGGCGTCAGACAGTGCTGTCAGAGTTTGATGTTTAACAGATGGTATAGAGGAAAAAAACAAATCTTCGTGTCTAGTTGTTTTGGCACGCAATGCCAATTGTAGTTGTAGATTGTGGCAGTTACTTACTTAATCACATTAGTGGGCTAAGCCATAACAATGAACTGCATTTCAGACAGAAAGACTACCTTGGATCCAACTGCTCAAGTGCCAAGAAGGATTACCATGAGTTTAACCCTGCTGTTCTGTTCGAGTCTGTGCAAAACAAAATAGAAGTTTGAAACCCTGTAAAAAATTTTCCCTGCATTTCTAAAACTTGAAATTTCATGACTTTTCATCATTTCGGGGGTTCTCTCTGTGATAATTTTTGAACATTTCTGCACAAAATGAAATGAAAATTGAATTTTAAAAAAATGCTTATTGGTTTATTTTGTTCATAAAAGCCCGCCCACCCCCTTTTTGTGATATTTTTTCAATTTATAGATAGTTTAGCCTGCAAAATGTGTACAATTTTACTAAATTTGGTGTGGGATTACTAATTTGAACATTCTTGATCATAAGAAAAATATAAATGAACTGAAAAAAAATGATGCTTATTGGTTTTTTTAAAATCAGAAATAAGGCTCCCCCCCCTCTGGCTGCTTGCAACTTAATTTAACATTGCTGATCATCATAAAAATATTTTTTGGGGTGGGGGGGGACTTACTTTTTTCTGGGGGGGGAACTCACGTTTAGTCTGTTTCTGGTTATCTACGACATGGACCAAATATATATATATTTTTAGGTACTTAAATTTGGTCCTTTTGAAAACTTTTTTCACTGGGAAATAGTTTGAACATTTCTGAACATAATGATATGAAAATTGAACTGAACAAATTGATGGTTATAATTTTATTTTGATCAAAAAAGCCGCCCCCCCCAATTATTTGAGCATTTTGTGTCAGTTTATATTTTTTTAGGATACAAATCTCTAAGAAATTTCCCCCCAAAATTTTTGATATACTAAAGTGAACATTCCTGAACATAAAAAAATAGAAATGAACTGAAAAAAATGATGCTTATTTATTTATTTTGTTCACAAAAGCCCCCCCCCCCCCGGCCTTGCTGTGTGCCATTAATTTCACTTTTTATATAAATTTGGATAGAAATATTGGGAATATCCTTTAGAAAAGCAAGCATATGATAGCCAGACAACTAATTTTATGAAATAAATCCATTTTACTAAAAACAAGTATGTAATTTTGAAATTAACAGTATAATTTTTATATAAATTGAAATAATTGAACACAGCGGGGGGACTTTTATGTGCAAAATAAACAAATAAGCATCAATGTTTTCTGTTCAATTTTCATTTCATTATGTTCATAAATGTCCAAACTGATAATTCAATGCCAAAATTATTGAAAATATTTGGAATTAGGGGCCTAGAAAAATTTATAAAGTTACATGCTTGAAAAAAATTGGGGGGGGAGGGCACAGCCCTTTTATGAGTAAAATAAACAAATAAGCATCATTTTTTTCAATTCAATTTTCATATCATTATATTCAGAAATGTTCAAACTAGTAATTCCACACCAAATTTAGTAAAAATGTACGTTGTTTGCAGGCAAACCTATCTATAAGTTGAAAATAAATTATCCCCTCTTTCTCCTAAATTACTTTGTGATGTCCTTCTAAAAATGAATGAATGAATGAATGAATAAATAAACAAACAAACAAACAAACAAACAAACAAACAAACAAACAAATAAATACATAAACTAATTATAGTGAGAAGCCAAAGAAAGTCAGCAATTTGGTATGAAAAATTAAATACAGGATAAGCAATAGTTTAAATATTGTCTTGCTATAGATTGTAAGGATCTTTTTTTTTTAATGCCAAACCCTTTTTTTAGGTCTTTTCCCACCATGTGGTGTCATATGCTTTCAGCATCAGGTCAGAATGTACTTCTGTGTATTTATTTATTTCTGATCAGATGAAGTAGCCTAGAATAGACAGATTCATCATTATTCCAAGCATCATTGCTTAAACTGACACAGGCATGATGAATTCATCTGGTATTATCTAGGGTATTGAAATAAACAGCTTTGTGGACATGGCATAATACATTCAAAGGTCATTATTAGCTATTGGAATGAGTTGTATTTCAGATAGGCTGTTTCACTACATCCAGTTCCAGGAAGAAATGAAATTTTCAGGAAGAAGCACTGCATTTGCTTAGAATGCTATTTACAAATTACTTAACCCAGATAATGAAACTGGTATATAGCTAAATTAATTTATCAAATAAAACAAACTATTGGTTTAAGAACTGGTGAATTAAAATTTCCATTTCTACTTTTGTTTCACAGCAGGTAATTCAGGAAGTACATAAGTTAGCAAAAAGAAATGTGAGATAGAACTTTCTATCGAATATCTTGCTCAAATGTGAGCTTTGTCTCCAAAATGATTTCAGTAGGAGGATTACAATGCAATGAAATATATGCTTAGAAGAAAAGGAATAGGCTGTTTAATACAAATTTCTGAAGAACTTGAATTGAAGAGGTGTTATTCAATTTAGGATCCCTAGTTCATCTAAATCATGCTAGGAATGGACCTTTGGGTCTGATGATACATTTTTAATTTCTCGTGTAAAGATAAAAGTTGGTAATCACAGTCATTAATTTATATTTCAAGCAAAAAAAGTAGCATGGAAATACTTAATGGAGACTAGTTCACAAGAGTTCAGTTAAGCACCAAGATCTGTCAACTACTGTATTTTATCATGCACAAATCATTGTCATTTAAGACAGTCATGAATCTTAGTTTTAGAATTATCGTTTGGTCAACAATCATGATGGAAGGAAGTTCTAAGAGTTACACAGCTTTGGGGGCCTTTTGCAGTCCTGGAGCTGCAGGTGACTTACCTTTACTTTAGATCAGTGTTTTTCAACCAGTGTGCCGTGGCACACTAGTGTGCCGCGAGACATGGTCAGGTGTGCCGCGAAGCTCAGCAAGAGAGAGAAAGAGAGAGAGAGAAAGAAAGCAAGAGAGAAAGAAAAAGAAAGAGAAAGAAAGCAAGAGAGAGAAAGAAAGAGAAAGAAAGCAAGAGAGAGAGAGAAAGAAAGAAAGAGAGAGAAAGAAAGAGAGAGAGAAAGAGAGGCAGGGAAGGAGGGAGAGATAGAAAGAGCAAAAAAGAGAGGAAGGAAGAGAGAGAAAGAGAGGCAGGGAAGGAGGGAAAGATAGAAAGAGAGCAAAAAAGAGACGAAGGAAGAAAGAGAGAAAGAGGGATGGAGAGAGAGAGGAAGGATGAGAAAGAGGGAGAGAAATAGAGTGAAAGGGAGGAAGAGAGAGAGAGAGAGAGAATTTTTTTTGTCCAAACTTTTTTTAGCCCCCCACTCCTCCCCCCGCTCAAGGTGCCCCATTATTTTGTATATGTAAAAAATGTGCCACAGCTCAAAAAAGGTTGAAAATCACTGCTTTAGATGAAAGGAATTGGATAGACAGTCAGACTGACAAACAGATGGACAGATGAATGGATAGATGAAATTGATATATTGTTTCAACAGAAAATGTTTATATTCTTAGTTTGAATAATTAAAAACGCTAGTCATTTCTAAATATTTATATCAAATAAAAATCTTCCACCTGCATCTTCCATATTCCTAACATTTCTATTTTTGGGAAATATGGTCTTTCCTTAAATTAAGTATTTTTAACTTTATAATACACTCTGGAAAATACACAGTACATATATTATGCCATTCAGTTTTTATATTTTAAGAACCATGAAACCACTGAGCTGCAATAGATGGTGACTATGACTCACAATATGATTTGGATGTCAAAAATAGCTAATATTTTATGATCTATATGATTTTTATGATTTAGATTTTTAGAAAGTTGTTGGAAATGGTATATTTGCTTCCATTTTTTTTCATTCACTGAAAGTTTAGATTTCAATACTGGGAGTGCCTTCTCCTGGTCTGATATCTTAACTGCAACAATTCACAGGTTCTCATTGTGTGTAAATCATATTTTCCCCCTCTCTAGCTCTCAGTTCTTCATCTCAGGTTCCTGATAAATGGATTTGAGCACCAAAAAGTTACAGTAATTAACATATTTATTTATTTATTTATTTATTTAATCCAACTTCTATTTTTTAAATAATTTTTATTGATTTTAAAATATAAAACACACACATAACATACAACAAGTGCTCAGTGAATAGTGCCCACCACCAGACATTTAATTCAACTTCTATACCACCCAATCCCGAAGGACTCAGGGCAGCTTACAATAACATAGAAATACAAAATACAATAAAAAAGAAGTCAAATGTAAGTCTAAAACTATAAACTATTAAAAAATATAAAACTATTTTAAAAACATGTAAAAACCCACCAATCAACATACATGCATACCATTCAACACAATTTGGCCTTGATAGATGTCAATTCATGGCCCCCATGCCTTCGTGGCATTGCAGAAGGCTAGTAGGGTGGGAGCAGTATGGACATTTAGGGGGAGTTGATTCCATAGAACCATGGTGGCAACAGAGAAGGCCCTACCCAACTTGCATTGCTTAGTCGATGGGACCTGGAGGAGGTCAACTCTATGTACTCTTATTGGTCTCTGGGAGGTATGCGGCAAGAGATGGTCCCATAAATAGTCAGTCCCTGAGCTATGTAGGGCTTTATAGGTAATAACCAACACCTTGAATTGTGACCTGAAACTAATAGGAAGCCATTGCAGCTCGAGGAGCATAGTTGTCATATGGGTGTACCAAGGTACACTCATGACAGCTCACACGGCTGCATTCTGGACAATTTGCAGTCTCTGAAAACTCTTCAAGGGTAGCCCCATGTAGAGTGCATTGCAATAATTAAGATGGGAGGTGATGAAGGCTTGAGTGTCTGTACGTAGAATCTCTTGGTTCAAGTAGGGCTGAAACTGGTAAACCAGGAAAACCTGGGCAAAGGTTTCGTTGGCCACAGCCAAAAGATGGTGGTCAAGACGCAGCTGTGGATCCAGGAGGACACCCAAGTTGCAGACCTTGTCTGAGGAGGTCAATGTTTCTCTCTCCAGAACAATGGACAGACAGAGAGAGTCATCCTTAGGAGAAAAGGCCCACAGCCACTCAGTCTTGTCTGGGCTGAGCTTGAGCCTGTTGGCCCCCATCCAAACCCTTACAGCTTCCAGGCACTGGCACATTGCATCCACCACTTCATTAAATTGGCATGGGGTGGAGATGTATACTGATGATACCTCACCCCATGCTGTCAGATGATCTTACCCAGCAGCTTCATGTAAATGTTAAATAGTAGGGGGGAGAGGACAGACCCCTGCAGCACCCCACAAAGCAGGGGGGCCCCATTAACACTGACTGCAAATGACCGGAGAGGTAGGAGGAGAACCACTGTAAAACAGTGCCTCCCACTCCCAAACCCTCCAACCATCGCAGAGGGATACCATGGTCAAAGATATTGAAGGCTGCTGAGAGGTAAGAAGCACCAGGATAGAGGAATGACCCCTATCCCGGCCCGCCAGAGATCATTCATCAGTGTGACCAAAGCAGTTTCCATGCTGTGACCAGTCCTGAAACCAGACTGAAAGAAGTCCAGATAATCAGCTTCATCCAAGGACTGCCGGAGCTAGAGTGCCACCACCTTCTCAACAACCTTACCCCAAAAAAGGGTAGGATGGAGACAGGGCTATAGTTCTTCAGTTTGGCTGGATCTAGGAATGGTTTCTTGAGGTTGGGGAATTAAGGAACATAAATCAGAGACTACTGCACGTATCTATCTATTTGCAAACTCTATCTATCTATCTATCTATCTATCTATCTATCTATCTATCTATCTATCTATCTATCTATCTATCTATCTATCCATCCTATCTTTCAAGATACCAGGCAGCATCCAAACTAAATCAGAGTCCAAGTCAAAGTTCCTCTCAAAGTTCCAATTTATTGCCGGAACCATCCTGACACCTACACTCAGAACCCTGAATCTGAGTTTCCCACCCAGTTGAAAGTCACATCCCTTGTCCCCCACCCACACACCTGTCATGTTGCCCACTCAGATTGTGCCAGCGTGGCAAGTCCTCCTTCCACTTCCGCCAAGGTGGGTGGGCATAAGGTGGTCTTGAACCACTCGAAAGAATGCTTTGTGAGTGCATCTGTTCCACCATGAAAATCACCCCTCCCAAGTTTCCATAACCATCAGGCCTTTATACATAGTGTGGCAAGCTGTTAATTTATCACCAACTTTTGCATTGGCTTGACACTATCTATTTCTACATACATACATAGGTAAAGGTTCCCCGCACATAGGTGCTAGTTGTTCCCAACTCCCAATACATACATACATACATACATACATACATACATACATACATACATACATACATATTTATATCATCTATACACACACACACACACACACACACACACACACATTTAAAATGCTACAGAAGCTAAAAAGAAAGGTATGCTATATCTATAAATAAGGAAAATCATTAGGAACATATCTAGTACTTACTGGGTTTCTGTATTCAAAATTGGGAAAAGTTGAGTACTATATATAAGTTTCATAACTGTATTAGCAAAAAAAATTCTTATCAGTGACAGAAGTATTGTTTAAAAAAATATGAGTTTCTTGTAGCATATAGTCTATCTAGTCTTAAATATTCTTCCATTATCAACATGATTTGGTGGGCTATGAGTTTGTGCTACAAGAATGAATATGCAGCCGCATGAACCAGAGACTCTGTGAAGTTATTCAAACAAAATCCATCACTGATGATTATCAGGAATAGATGCAGCAAGTTCATAAATCCTAGACAAGCTCATTTTATAAGCTGTCATTGTTTCTAAATTATTCCTCATGGAAGGAATGGCTGGTGGTTGGGGGGGGGGGCGTTTGTTTAGAAGTATGAAAATAAAATATTCAGATTTGCATTTGAAAAGATGAAAGAAATTCTCAATGAGAAGTGGTCTAATTTGGACTAAGAAGAACACTTTTCTTTTTGCCTTAAATAAATTTTCATTTTTTCTGTTGTTATTTGGATTATGTCGGTTAGGTCATAATTATTATTTATTTATTTATTAAGATGTGACAGGGAATATAGTGTCAACTGATTTCAGACATATTTTTGTCTGAATAGAAGTCAACGAACAGCAAATTGAGTTAGGAGATATGCATGGATATTGCATATATAATCTGACCCAAGAACCTTCCCTAACATTTTGGAAATGTAAGGATGCACTCATCTGCACATATGCAAAGCCTTCTGTGCATGTGCACAGCCTTAAAAATGATGTGTGGGTAGAGCCTCCAGCAGCTAGCACTAACAGTTTGCCCAATCTGGTTAGAACTGACTGAATAGCACCATTGATCTGACCAAGAAAAAGGGCCTTCTAAATAGTAGCTCCCTCCCTATGGAACATCATACCCCAGAAATATAATTGCCCCACCTTGTTCAGAAAGCCCCAAAGATATGTATATGGCCTGGGGATCCTCAGCTGACATGGAGCCAATTCAAATGATATACTATTTATTGCCGCTGTGTTAAAGCGTTGGGGAAGTGTGATTATATTGGTTTTATGCTTTAGATTTTTTTAAATGTTAAGACTCCGTGCTTGACTTGGGTGTCCAAATAATTTTTTTTAATAAATAAAAAAAATCTTGAGCCCAACAAACAGGCTTGATTTGTCTGCACATTTGTCTGCATAATGTTGAAGAATATGATTATAATTATTTATGAGAGCTTCATGCTGTACAATAGGACAAATGAAATTGGTTTTTAATAAGTTTCAATCCCAGTTTAAGCCCTGGATCACAGTAGACAATTTTTACTTTAGTTTAGAATAAATTAGATTATTTCTAGAACGTTGGATTGTGCCACTAAATTAAATAATGTAGACTGTGCATATCCCTACTTTGAAGTAAGCATTGAACATAAAGACATTGTTCCAACCATACACTTTGTAGCCCTTTGTACAGATGGTGGTTTATTAACACATCTTACAATTCATTGCTCTGGCAAGAAAGGACAATTTGCAAGGAAATCTCAGTTGACATCTCCTTGCATCATAACCAGTGATGGGCTCCTACGGGAATGGTCAGTAACGCAGTTCTGGTAGCAAAATTTGGAGCTTCACCCCAGAGCACCCAATTTGCACTGAAAGATGTTGAAACAAAATGCATAAGCCACACTCACAGTGTGGTAGTAAACATTTTGGTAGCCCATCACTGATCATAACTGATTGCTGTAATTCTAATTTTCTTACAGCAAATTCACTCTTGTTGCTGGATCAGGTTGGGAAACTATATCAATCACAGTGCATTTGTACATAGATTTCTCTAAACAGAAAGCAACATATATACATAAGTCTGTCTTGTCTACTCTTGTATATCTCTTGCTGGGATTTCACCTCCCCCCCCCCCAATTATACAATGATTTATAGGAGACTGAATGCCTCTATGCATTTTTATTAATGGCTATAATTGTGGATCACTCAAAGTTCAACCAAAAAAGCAGCATTATTATTAATTTCTTGTTTCTGTCTAATTTGAAATCATATACAATCCCATTCACCAGTCATGCAATCCAGCATTTTTTATTAAGACCAGCGAGAGACATATTTACCTGTTAATTCAAACTTAAAGAGATGTGAGTAAGAGAGAAGATGAAGCCAACTTTCCAGTAATATTCTGCAAGGAGTGACAGAAAAATGAAAATCTTTTTTCTTCAGGTGTTGAACAGGTATATTTGCAAATATAGGGCCTCATAAACTGATTACCAGATAGCTTTCAAAGAGCTTTCAGCTCCTATATAGTTAAAGGGTGATTCAATTTAAAGTTCTGTATATAAAGTTATGACCCAACACAAATTCAATAGAAAATAGTGGGAAGGATCCACAGCCATATACTTTGGTTGTGGTTACCGTGCCATTTGAACACAACTAGTATTACAGAGTAAGCCTGATTATTTCCATGATTCCAGTTGATGCCTTAATCCAGCTAAGGAGAGTCATAATTGTCATCATTTTTCAGCATGGGTATCAATTATTTTCTGGCACGAAAGCGACAGCATACCGTATATACTCGAGTATAAGTCGAGTTTTTTAGCCCAAAAAATGGGCTGAAAAACCCGACCTCGACTTATACTCGGGTGACTGACATGTCACCACAAGAGGGCGCAAGCGGCTTAGGGAAAGACAGCCGTCTGCCTTTGCTTCAGCTAGAAAGAAGCGGCAACTGGCCGGTCAAGAAGCAAGAATCCCCCCCTAGCCAAACGGCTTTTTTCTTGTTTAGCGTGGCGTTCGAGTGGTTGGCAGGTTCCTTTGCTGGCACGCAAGACCCAACCACTCGAACGCCGCACTAAACAAGAAAAAAGCCATTTGGCTAGGGGGGGGATTCTTGCTTCTTAAACCGGGAGCAGTTGCCCCCTCTCCCAGAGCTTCTTTGGAGCTGAAGCAAAGGCAGACGATTGCCTTTTCCTCGGTCGCTTCCCGGAGACCGCTTCGGGACATCGCTTTGGGAGAGGGGGCACAACTGCTCCTGGTTAAGAAGCAAGAATCCCCCCCCTAGCCAAACGGCTTTTTTCTTGTTTAGCGCGGCGTTCGAGTGGTTGGGCCTTTCGTGCATGCAAAGGAACCTGCCAACCACTCGAACGCCGCGCTAAACAAGAAAAAAGCCATTTGGCTTTAAGAAGCAAGAATCCCCCCCCCCTAGCCAAATGGCTTTTTTCTTGTTTAGCGCGGCGTTCGAGTGGTTGGGTCTTTCGTGCATGCAAAGGAACCTGCCAACCACTCGAACGCCGCGCTAAACAAGAAAAAAGCCGTTTGGCTAGGGGGGGGGGATTCTTGCTTCTTAAAGCCAAACGGCTTTTTTCTTGTTTAGCGCAGCGTTCGAGTGGTTGGCAGGTTCCTTTGCATGCACGAAAGACCCAACCACTCGAACGCCGCGCTAAACAAGAAAAAAGCCTTTTTGCTTTAAGAAGCAAGAATCCCCCCCCTAGCCAAACGGCTTTTTTCTTGTTTAGCGCGGCGTTGGAGTGGTTGGCAGGTTCCTTTGCACGAAAGACCCAACCACTCGAACGCCGCGCTAAACAAGAAAAAAGCCTTTTTGCTTTAAGAAGCAAGAATCCCCCCCCCCTAGCCAAACGGCTTTTTTCTTGTTTAGCGCGGCGTTGGAGTGGTTGGCAGGTTCCTTTGCACGAAAGACCCAACCACTCGAACGCCGCGCTAAACAAGAAAAAAGCCTTTTTGCTTTAAGAAGCAAGAATCCCCCCCCCCTAGCCAAACGGCTTTTTTCTTGTTTAGCGCGGCGTTGGAGTGGTTGGCAGGTTCCTTTGCACGAAAGACCCAACCACTCGAACGCCGCGCTAAACAAGAAAAAAGCCGTTTGGCTAGGGGGGGGGGATTCTTGCTTCTTAAACCGGGAGCAGTTGCTCCCTCTCCCAAAGCGATGTCCCAAAGCGGTCTCCGGGAAGCGACCGAGGGAAAGGCAATCATCTGCCTTTTCTTCAGCTCGAAAGAGGAGGCAAATGCCCTGCCTTCTCCCAGCCGGTTAACTTGAAGCGCTCGGTTAACCGGCTGGGGGAAGGCAGGGCATTTACCTCATCTTTTGAGCTGAAGGAAAGGCAGACGACTGCCTTTCCCTCGGTTGCTTCCCGGAGACCGCTTTGGAACGTTGCTTTGCTTGTGCCTGCCTCTCCTACAGCGGAGAGAGGCGGCAAATGGCCAGCCCTTCCCCCACCCGCTTAGCTGAGCCCTTCGGGAAGGTGCCGCCTGTCTTCGCTGTAGGAAAGGCAGGCACATCCGAAGCGCGTGGGGAAGTGGCTGTGGGAGGCAATGACATTCCTAAGCCGGTGAGGTGTGGTGGGGGGGGGGTGGCGAGAAGATAGAAGCAAGAATCCACCCCCACCCCCCAGCTTTTTCCCCCTCTCCCCGCAAGAAAAGGAGCCAGCCAAACACTCCAATGCCGCGCTAGAGGGGGGGAAAGCCGATGAGGTGTGTGTGTGGGGGGTGGATTCTTGCTTCTGTCTTTTCAACACCCCCTCACCCCACCTCTCGGGAAGAGAGCAACAGGAAAGGATGCGGTTTTCTTCTGCCAGGTCGAGGACAAAGCGGGTGTTGAGGGCGGCGGGCGAGCAATTTGTCAGTGGCCAGAGAAACACCCCAAGCTGAGAGTGCCTTTTAAAATCACTCTCCTCTCAGCCTCGGCAAGCTGGCCAAGGCAGAATTAAATTTAACAACCAAAATATTATATTTTTAAAAAACATACTTTTTTGACAGTTTGTTTGCTTTTTAAGACATCTGTCTGGCTGTGCCTAATGTCAACAATATAAAGTTTTGCCAGGTGAAAATGTTTTTGCCAGATTAGCTATGGATCTCACTGAAGAAATTTTAAAGAATACTCAAAATGATTCTTCATTTGCTTTGTAACCTTAAATTAAAAAACAATACAGTATTGACTCTGTAATTTACCCGGGGAGGGGACAGGAGGGGGGCACAGACAGACAGGAAAGGAAGGAAGACAGACAGACAGACAGACAGACAGAGACCTATGACCACAATTGAGCTCAAAATTTGTTGTTAAGCAAAAGCATTGTTAAGTGAAAATCACCACATTTTACTCAATCCATGACATTTCCTAGCTCTAACAGTGATGTGCAAGCTAGGGAAGTACCGGTACATCTGAAGACATGTGTAATGTTCTAGTTATGGTTAACTGTGTGGCAGAAAGTGGACTCTGGGTTTGTTTTCCTATTACAGTAAGTGAGCTTGAATGTACCATATATAATTTTACAAGAGCTCTCTCTCTTTCTCTCTCTGTATATACACATACAGTTTATATAGTAGATAATGTACAGTATATTTTTGTGTGCCTGTGTGTAATATTTATTTACACATATGGCATATATACATAGAATTAAGTATATTTTGGATGTTCAGCAATAGTAAATATAGAGGGAAATTGTATCTCTTTGAGGCAAGGAGAGGTCAAGTATCCTAACCCTAACCCAAACCAGCAGGAGCAGGGGATTGAGGTAAGTACCTAGGTACTTGCATTTTTTTTTGCCTATACCTGCCTTGGGGGATATATACCTGTTTACCATCTTTTAAACTTACAGAGCTAGTTTACTGGCTTTCTTTGAAATAAATATTCTAAAATATTTAATCTACTGATGCCTCAATTGATGTAATTTTATTGGTTTCCATTTTTATAAGTTACCAGTAGCCGCTGCAATTTCCACCCTCGACTTATACAGGGGTTTATAAATTTTCCCAGTTTTTGTGGCAAAAGTAGGCGCCTCGACTTATAGTCGGAGCGACTTATACTCGAGTATATACGGTATATTTTTATGTTAGCTCAACTGAACATCCAGATGTACAGTCAGCTGAGCTGAATCCTCTGTCCATTGCTTTGAAAAAATATATCCATTATTTTGTGCATATTCATCTGAGAAATCAATTTCATGTTTTCTTCCTCTAATTAGATATCAAAGCATTGCTTATACATATACAGTAGAGGAGAAGTAGGATGGGAGATCTCTCTCCTTTCTTAAATCTTTAAATGATTTTGTTCTCTTTCAATATTACATTGTAACAAACTAACTGTATCATTTTTTTTTAAAAAAAAGAGTGCTTGTATAATGATTTAGCCTCCATATTATAATTTTATCCAGGAAACATTTATGAATTTCATTAATACTTGCCCGGAAAAGATCAATGTTTCTAATACCATTTTTTCTGTTTCCATTAGTTAAATGGATTCCAAGAAAAGATGTGACATTTTATGTAAGTAACCCAAGAGACTTATAATCCAATTTTGTTTCTGTTGAGACTTTTTCTTTTGACATCACTGCTAGCTGCTGCATGTTTAGAGAAACAAATAAGCAAAAACAGCAACACCCCCCCCCCCCAGTTGATTCTGTTACATTACGGTTTAAAAAAATAAATTTGAATACATATAATAAGTTCATATGTCCACCTTCGTGAATACTTAGTTGGCATTAATTGGATGGAAATGGACTGTCCTGTCCATAAAACCTCTGTTTTATTTCCAGTCCTAAGGCTGTCAAATAATAACAGCAATCCGTGCATAATTTCTTACATCGTACTGCAATATCCTTTATATTTTTTAAATGGTTTTTTTTTTTAAAAAAGGAGAGAAACATACTATAAATGCAACTAAAATAATGTATTTTGGGGGTCACAATCTGTAACTGAATTCTCCTCTAGAAACCTTTTAGAATTTTTTTTTAAAGTTTGAAATTATTCCCCCCCCCCTCAAATTAGAAGGTTATAACCTACAAGAAGGATGGCATGCCCACCTTTGGGAAAAAAAGAATATCAAACACACACAATTCCAACAACACGCAATAAGAGGTACCTTACTATTCATTTGGAGGAAAATAAAAAATAAATACTTTATAGAAATGCCAAGGTGGTTATCCACCGTGGAAGCCTTGATATACCCGAATGTCCTAGGAAATACTAAAGTGAGAACATATGATGAACTGTTAGATGAGGACGGTAAGCTTAAATCTAGACAAACTTTAGAAGCTGAAGGGAAACATATAGATTGGTTTCCATATATACAACTTCAAAGTAGATATAAAATTGATTCTGAAGAATATGGAATAAGCCTCAAATTAAATATAATAGACAACATTTTATTAGGCCCACCCAAAAATTCATAACGAAAATGTATAATTATTTAATAAAATTTGGGCTTGTTAGAGGGCAATAAGTAAAATCAAAATACTACCTGATCATCCATATAATAACTGCAGCAAGATTAGCCTATGCACAAATGTGAAAAGATAATAACCTCCCAACAGATAATATGATTATAAAGAAACTTATGGATTGCGCTGAAATGTCCAGGCTCACTTTTGAACTACAAAATAAACAAGAGAAAGACTTTTACACAATTTGGGAAAATCTGTATGAATGGCTTGAAACCAGAAGAAATAACTAATAAACAAGTAAATAATATATGGATATAATTGATAACTATAAATAACACAATAAAATGTAACCAATTGATATATGGATTAGATAAAGCAACAGAGAGATATATAGAGTTTGCTTTTTGATTTATCAGGAATGCAAACAAAATGGAAATGATGTACAATGTAACCATTTTCCTTTCTTTTTCTATTTTATTTTTATTCTATCTTCTTTTCTCTCTTTTTTTCTCTCTGTCCATCTTTACATGTTTGCAATAGTCATTTACTATTCTTTTTGAATTGTATTGTTTTTCTATTTGTGAATAAAAACGTATTTTAAAAAAGTTTGAAGTTATTAGGCAGCTTTATTGACTAATAATCAAGTTGCCTATTAACTTACTTTTTGTTTATCTTTTTCATTGAGGTAAATGTACAGCATTGGAAAGCCCAGTCACCAAAATGGAATCAGGAACCATGGGGCTTTGTGTCCAAACCTATTTATGAAATCAGAAACAAAAGTTGATGTAAGTGAAGGAATAAATCTGAGAAACATCAATCATAAAAATATTGGATCATATCTCAAGTATTTCTAGCAGAACTTGCAGATTCTGTAACAGTCCCCCCCCAAAAAAAACACACCCAAAGAACCAACAGTCTTGATCTGATGGTACTTAATATTGCATTGACGGTCTATCATAAAACAGTGAATGAAAAAGAAATACAATCACAGATTCTAACTCTTGTCATGTGTTTATATTTTTTCTATCAATAAAGAGCAGAATGTGTAGTCGGCCCCATGACCGCTTCACTTCCAATATTGACAAAGCAGATCTGAAGAACTGTTTTGTTTCATTTGGCTGAATATGGCTAAGCTTTTTCATAGGATCTGCAGTTATTCATGATCATAACTGCAGTTACATTCAACTTAACAGCTGCACTTCATTAACATAGGAAAGCCAACAATAATCTAAGAAGAAATAATAGCACTTAGCAATAGCACTTAGACTTATATACCGCTTCATAGTATTTTACAGATCTGTCTAAATGGTTCACAGAGTCAGCATATTGCCCCCAACAATTTAGGTCCTTGTTTTACCAACCTTGGAAGGATGGAAGACTGAGTCAACCTTCATTAAATGAGACTCAACTCCTGGAGTAAGCAATGAGTTAGCATGCAATTCTAACCATTGCATCACCATGGCTCATAAAGAAGATGTTCTTGATTTTTGCCATATTCACAAATGTGAATGGCTTTCCTTTTCCTATGGGGGAAATTTTATCAGTACACTTATGTAATAAAATGAGATATAGGCTGGGTATGAAGGAAAGGAATGAAAACTGTAGTAACAGGTATTTTGGACAGGTATGTATGTATGTATGTATGTATGTGTTCTGTCGAGCTCTCTGGTAGAATCCTCCCAAAAATTCACAGATACAAATTTCAGACACACACACGTTTGAAAATTCAAAACAATGTTCTTTATACCGAAAATTCAAATAAACTAAGCACTCTTTTTGTATAGCAAAGAGCACTCATTTCCAAACAAACTGGTAATTTGTACAAGTCCCTTAGCAGTTCTGAGATACTTAGCTTGCAGCTGTGAGGCAATTCACAGTCCTTCTTTCACAAAGTGAAACACACTTTGCTCTGGTTTAGTTTCAAAGCGGGGAAAAAGTAGCACACAAAGGTCGAAGTCAGCAAGGCAGGCACAAAACACAACGATCAGATAATCCTCCACAATGGCCAAACCCACAGGCTACTATTTATAGCAGCCTTACTAATTACCACAGCCCCACCCAACCACAGGTGGCCTCATTTTCTTTGATAATAATCTCTCATTGTTGCTGCCTATGCATCGCTCTCCACATGCGTGGCTGTATCATTAACAGAGTATATGTTAGGCTTTGACTGGACATTGAACCCCGTTGATTCAGGGATGAAACTAGGTGTTTATGCTGCCTTTAGCATAGGTGTATCTGTAAAATTCTGCACCAGTGGCTGTTTCCAAGCTATATTCAAGGACAGTGTAATAGAAGATTGCACTGCAACCATTCAAAGGATAATATTTATTGTACTTGTGGGGCAGATTTAATGCTCACAGGCCTTGTACATTTTTGACATTAATCTTGTATTGCATATAAAAGTGCCCAAAAATGAAAGCTCTTTCTGGGAGTGAAAATATATTTCCGTTTTATATTTATATGGAAGAGCGATAGGGAGACTGCCATCAATGTTTTGGCATATTTGGCATATTTGAGTGAGGTAGGCTTTGAATATTTTAGTCTGGTTGCTCAATATGCAAAGTCATGTTATATATTTAGCATATTACCTTGTATGCAGGATTCAATCGAGATGCTATTTAAAAACTAGAACCAATATTCATTTCTATAACTGAACTGAAAAAATCCTCAATTGATCCCAATCTTTTGTTATTCTTCATCAGTGGTCCCCAAACTATGGCCCGCGGGCCACATGCGGCCCGCTGAGGCCATTTATCCAGCCCCCGGGGGGGTGTATTTTTTTTTCTCTTAACATGCATTCAAACAACACAGTGTACCATCTAATTTTCCATGAATAAAATGTGGTATTTTGTTAGTAACTAATATCAATAATCAAAAAAGCTGCAAAAGTTTTTTTTCTAATTTTGTCATCCAGTTACATTCATTTTCTTTTAATTAAATTCCCTCCTTAACGTTTCTTCATAAAGTACAACACCAATTATATTTCTAACTTATTAAGCATTATGCCAAAGTGCTTCCTTCTTTCTTTATACATTTTTCTGTAAGCCAAGAAAATCTTGTATAGCCAATCAGATGTTAACAAAACAAAATTAAAAACAAAACATAAACATATATGAATTTCATACTTCTTCCCCCCCTCTAAATAGTATGTTCCCATTTTGTTTTTTACATTAAAATAAGGTATGTACAGTGTGCATAAGGATTTGTTCATAGTTTTTTTTACAGTCCAGTCCTCCAACAGTCCGAGGGGTAGTGAACTGGCCCCCTGTGTAAAAGGTTTGGGGACCCCTATTCTTCATAGTTCAAGTATACACCTTAGAAGGTTTTCTAAGGTAAATATCTGAAGAAGGTTTTCTTCATAAAATGAAGCATTATTCAATTTGATGAAACTAGCAGTTTTACCTTGGTTTAGGAACAACCTTTATTTTTGAAATAAAGGTTTTTCCTTTATAATAAAGGATATATGGTCACTGCCTTCTCTATCTTAATTCCTCTCTTTGGGATTTCTTTATATTTCATTTTTTCTTCTATTGCAGCTTTTTAATGACACACGCATAGACCCCTTGTTTTTTCCTAGTTGTGCTTTTCTTGGCTGAGTTTTTATGTTTGAACCCTCCGAAGGGGAAAAGAAACTCTTCTTTCATTTTGTTTGTGCACCTCTCAGTTTACTCCAAAAATATGTATCACCTCACCTCCTCCACCATACCTTTGTCAAGGTTGCTGATTTATTGGCAACTTTCCAGTATTGCTGATACTGGATAAAACCTCAGATTTAAGAGAAAGAAGATAGCACAGGTGCCTATAATTTTCTTATGCAGCCTGTTCTAGGATTCTTCCTTTAAACATTGCCATTTGTGAGTCCCCAGAAGTATGCATTGTCTGTTGCGGCCCTTGCTCTATGAAACATCCTCTCACCCTCTTAGATCTGACCAGTGATGAGCTACCAAAATTTTTACTACCACACTGTGGGCTTGGCTTATGAATTTTGTTTCAACCTCTTTCAGTGCAAATTGGGTGTTCTGGGGTGGAGCTCCATTTTTGCTACCCCACTGCATTCCCCCCCCCCATCCAGGCAGTAGCCCATCCCTGATTATCTACTATGTAAAGTGTATGTACACACACACACATGCACAGATCTTGTAAAATTATACATATTCAACCTCATTTACTCTGATAGGAAAAATATACCCAGAGCCCAGAAGGGGGAAAAAACCCCAAAATTTTGCTACCGGTACTGTGTACCTGACTAGGAGCCCACCACTGGATCTGACCAGCCCCAACTCTTCTAATCTTCCCAAAACTATGTCTACGGAGATTCTCATATTGTCCCAAAGGTGCTTTTTTTTAAAAAAAGGCAACTGGACTTTATTTTATCTTGCAGAGATTTCAATTATCATCCAAGAAGCTTCTTCAGTTCAGTTCTAAAACCTGGTTCCTTGTTCAGGCATTGGGATGAGGTGAGGTCAGAGTGCAACAAGAATGGAAATGCATCAAAGAAGTCTAGCTGTGGCACCAGGTTTTTCTATTTTTAGTCACACGGCTGTTGGTTTTATACTGTTTTAGACTGTTTGTTGCAGAGTTATTTTAGTGTTTTAAATGAATGAACATTTCCAATAGAACACAGTACATGTAGCTTAAAATTGAACTGCAGTGTCATTGGTGCTCCTTGATCATCTGATACTGAAGATTTTATTATTCCAAGTTAACATCAACCAATTTTATTATCTGAGTAACATCAACCTATTTCCAGTCAATCCTAGGAAGATGGAGTGACTTTGGGATCTCAACTTTTTCTTGTCATGAAAATCCTAGGGGACCTTGGATATACCTATCTATATCAACTTATCTATATCAACATTCCCTCTCTGTCTTTCTCTCTCTCTCTCTCTCCCTCCTTCCCCCTCCTTCTCCCATCTATCTATCTCTCATCTACAGTATCTACTGAATATATATAATTTCAGACAATCTGCATCATTAAAGAAATAACAATATCATTTCTTTTAAAAGCAACAATCCATGAATAAAGTGGAAGGAGATACATTTAGCAAAGATGACTGACTATTGATATGGTTGTTAATATTATTTTAATCCAAAAAAGGAACAATCATGACATTTCCATTGGTTTCTAATCATTTAATTAAGAAACATGCTTTGAGAAGAAATGTATAATAACTGAACAGCAAAGTTTTGCATTACATTCAGTCAACCTTCAATTAAGGAATTAATTGCCTAAGGAAGCATGAAAGGTTATAAATTGACATTTATTTATACAAAAATTTGTGATCTTTATGTCATGAAGCTAAATAAAATACCCTAGTGCATATTTTCTGTATGATTATTGTAACATTTAAAAAAGAGTTGACTGTAACTAATGTATTCTTGATTTTATGCCTCGTATCAGTGACTATGCTCTATAAAGGAGGGGGGTTTCAGTAACATTTCAGCTTCAGGTGTTGGCTTCAGATCCAATTGTTTTTATGGATCTTCTAGAAAAATGATGGTGAATCTTTTTGCCACCAAGTGCTAAAAAGGGAGCACACAGGTGACACTAAAAGGGAATGTGTGCGACCAGGAAGATGAGCTGCTCAGAGGTCATGTGCACACTGGAAAATGTACTTCCAGTTTATAGCACACAGATGCTGGTCATCAAGTCTTCTGGTTACTGCTGTGCATACGCACATGCCATGCGGCTGATTGCTGCACATGCTTACACCAGAAAATGGAAGACCATCTCTTCTGGCTTCCGGCACTGTCACAGACACAAAGGTCAGCTGATAATCATATGTGCATGCATGCCAGAAACCCAGAAGAAGAACAGATGACACCGCATATGCCAGGCAATGAGGCTCCACGTGCCACTTAGGGCATGCGTGCCATAGGTTCACCATCACAGTTCTAGAATCTGGGATATAATGTGTAGTTCAGATATCTCAAATTTCTCACTATGTGAAGCTTCCTTTTCACTATGTGAAGTGTTGGATAACTAGCTGTTTCTCAATTAGAATGGATGTAGATCAAGCCATACTTCCCTCACATGTCCTGAGTATCTTCTCTCATTAAGTCTACATTACTTCAAGTCAAGCTCTTTTCTCATGAGTGTGAGTGTGTGTGTGTATTTTGATTAACCTAAAACTCCTCCCACCTTTTCTGACATATTTCTAGCATCTAAATTCCATTAATAATTTACTCTTCCTTGTGAAGATGTTTCCTTTATTTTTCTGATTGCTGTCGCTAGCTCTTATTTTCTTTTATATTGATTTCCCCATAGTGATGTCATTATGCAAATAAATGTTTAGTTTTGTTAATTCACATAATTTTATCCGTTTATATCTAGATATATATTCAATCAATGAAGGAAGCCTACTGAAAAATATCATCATTTGATATCATCCTATTCCTTACAATCTCCAAATGGTAGAACACAGAAAAAAAATAAAAATAAAATAAAAACACATTGTTTAGGAAAGGATAAATTTATGGTATAGATTTCTCTTTCAAAAAAGAAATCTATTGCGGCAGCTTACAAAACCACATTTTTAAAAAAGTAACTTTTTAAATGGTTCTGGGGAAGTAATATTTAATGGTAATAATGTTATAACAAAAAAGAATTATACAGTCTGGATTTTTAGCTAAAACTGGTAATATCAACCCATAAATTGAACTAGATATGTTCACAGTGACCTTTGGCTGAAAGTAAAAGTCATAACATTCAGCAGTTAAATTTCTGGGATGAAATTTAATGCTGGAATTGATAGACTATGAATTCACATACAATGGACTTACAAAATTTTGTTTATAGTTTTTCAAGGTACAATATGTTTCACTAGACATAATTCCTCAAAACTAGGAATCAAATATAGCTGAAATAAAAGCTAACCTATTGAACTCCTAGTAAAGGTTCCTGCCAGAGTTTCCCTTAGCTACATACCATGACAAAATATAGTTCAACAATTGGATCATTATATCTGAAAACGCATAAATGAGATTGCTGTGATTTTCACGTTTATGTGTATTCTCTAACAATTTAATCTAAATGGAAACCATGTGTTAGTAGTCAATATTATCATATGCCCCATAGTAATGCCATGCATAGCTATTGAAAAGAATAATAAATAAAAAAGGGACATGAAAGGGACATGTTACTTAAGGGGAGATGTTTTCTTTTCCTTATAAGTTTTTTAAAAAAAACTTATTTATATAGATGACCCTTGCAATCAAGGTTCAATCAAGGAAAGAAAAATCCAGACTACCTGCAGGATCATCCACGCCATTTAATGAAAAAAAGAAGGGACCAGCCACAGCATCCATGTGTGCAGCCATCTCGAATGGCAGTTTTGCACATTGCTAGTACCAGCTTTCTGTATTATCTTTATCATTAGGGATCTTATCAATGTTTTAATTGTTAGACCAAATATTGATTTGGCTCTCAGGGGAATCTTCCTCAGCATTTCTAATTGCATTGAGTTAATTAATTACTCTTCACTAGACCTTCAATTCTGACACTGTCAGATCCTTTGAAAAAAAATCTTCCACTAAACAATTTTTTATTTTTATTTTCTGTTAATGGAACACTGAAAGTGGACAGCATAAAAAAAGCACCAAAATAAAATATGAAGTTTCATCTCATTCTCAGTCTCTTTTCAGACAACAATAAATCTGCATACAGATGGGAGGTTGAACAACTAGCCTCATGGTGCGACCAGAACAATCTGGAACTGAACATACTCAAAACCATAGAAATGATGGTAGACATTAGGAGAAACCCTTCCATACTACCACCTCTTACAATCAGGGGTGGGCAGCAGGCAGGATGGGGTGGAACGCAGTCCCACCAGCGGAAATGAAGCTGCATGCTCATCTCCAGCTGACCCGTGGCAGTCACTTCCTGGATTACCAGTCTCGGCTCAGCTCTCCTTTATTCCCCTGCTGCTGCATCTGTGCTCCTCGCTTCTTTCTTCTTTGCTTCTTCCTGGCCTCAGAGGCACTTCCCTCTCTCCTGCCTGGCTCCCCTCCAGCCTCATGCAGCCACCTCCCAAGGCCAGGAAGGAGGAAAGAAGAAAAAAGTGAGGAGCATGCAGCAGCAGCAGCATGTTAAAAAGGGAGAGCCATGCAAAAGTGATTGGGGCTGCAGCATTTTTCCCTTCGTGAAGCCCTCATTATGCCTGCAGCTGAGATGAAAAGGCATTGTGTGGCAATAATAACCTTGTAACTTTCCCTCTGCTTTCCAATATTTTTAATTCCCCCGCTTTGGTCCTCCTCCTCAGAAATCAGCAGAGAGACCAGCCCTTTGCCTCCCCCTTCTTTTCTGAACAGCTGATTGGCACCTGTTCACCTAGCTACTTAGCCTGAGGCGGGGGGGGGGGGGCGATCCAAGAAGGAGAGTGTTGGAAATGCGAAGCAAATTGTTATCCCAGTGAGCAACACTGGCGAGGTTCATTGAATGATGATGATCATTCAAGCCACACCCACAAAATAAGCCACACCCACAGTGTGGCAGTAAAAGTTTTGACTGCCCATTACTGCTTACAATACTAGACAACACAGTATCAATAGTAGAGATCTTTAAATTTCTAGGTTCTACCATATCACAAGATCTAAAATGGACACTTAACATCAAAAACATCATCAAAAAAGAACAACAAATAATATTCTTTCTGCTCAAACTCAGAAAGCTAAAACTGCCCAAAGAGTTGTTGATTCAGTTCTACAGAGGAACCATTGAGTCTGTCATCTGCATCTCTATATCTGTCTGGTTTGGTTCTGCAACCCAACAAGACAAACACAGACTTCAGGAGATAATTAGTAGTGCAGAAATGTAATCTTACATGTCTTTTAGTTAATAGTTTGAAATGAATAAAAGAACTGTTGTTAAAATGTTACATAATAGTAAATGAATTAACAAATAAAAATCAAGACTATTTGAGGATAATACAAAAATAAATACAAATGTAAATGTAATTTACTTAATGAGCAGTTGCATATGAAAGAGTCTTATATTTACATAGGACACTTAAAACATGCTACTGATAGGCTGTATAAACTGAGAGTCAACAGGATGGTTGACCTGTATGCTAAATGTTGTCTATTTAAATATTCATATATAGATATTTATATATAAGGTTATATGCATTTATGTGTTTGTTGACCTTCTTGCACATTTGTATGTCATATAGATATATATAAAGCCTAGAACTAAGACGCCTTAAACAATATCTAAGTATTGCCCATAAGATCATATGCTGCAACGTCCTGCCTGTTGGCGACTACAGCAGCTTCAACCACAACAACACAAGAGCACACAACAGATTTAAACTTAATATTAACCGCTCCAAACTTGACTGTAAAAAATATGACTTCAGTAACCGAGTTGTCGAAGCGTGGAACTCATTACCGGACTCCATAGTGTCATCCCCAAACCCCCAACACTTTACCCTTGGATTATCCACGGTTGACCTCTCCAGATTCCTAAGGGGCGAGTACAAGTGCACTAGAGTGCCTTCTGTCCCCTGTCCTATTGCTCTCCTATATCTCCTATACCTTTCTTCTACAGTGATCCCTCGATTATCGCGGGGGTTACGTTCCAAGACCTCCCGCGATAATCGATTTTCTGCGGTATAGTGGTGTGGAAGTAAAAACACCATCTGCGCATGCACGCCCTTTTTCCATGGCCGCGCATGCGCAGATGGTGGAGCCGGGGAGCGACGAAAGTGCAACTAATATTAGATAAACATCTATCTAAATAAATAAAATAAACATCTCGCCGCTCGTCCGTTCGCCCGCCCGCCGCTTGTCCGTTCGCCCGCCCGCCTGCCGCTCATCCTTTCGCCTGCCTGCCGCTCGTCCTTTCGCCTGCCCGCTGCTCGCCGCTCATCCTTTCGCCTGCCCGCCGCTCGCCGCTCGTCCTTTTGCCCGCCCGCCGCACGTCCTTTCACCCGCCCGCCGCTCGCCGCTCATCCTTTCGCCTGCCCGCTCCACCTCTCTTTCTCCTCTGCTGCAAGAGAGGCGGGACAGGCATTCTCCGGAGGCTGGTGGGTGCACAAGAGAGGGAAAGTGAGAAAAAGAGAGAGAGCAAGAGGGGGAGAGATAGAGAAAGAGAGAGAAGGAAAGAAAGAAAGAGATGAGAAAGGAAGGAAGAGAGTGAGAGAGAGGAAGAAAGAGAGAGAGAGAGAAGAGTGGAAGGAAGAGAGAGAGAAATGATAGAAAAAAGGGGACAAAAAAAGAGAAATGAGAAAATGATTGAAGCAGAGAATGACAGGAAAGAAAGAGAAAGAGACAGAGAAGTGACTCTTGGTGATGACGTATGATGTCATTGGGTGGGAAAAACCGTGGTATAGCAAAAAAACCGTGGAGGATTTTTTAATTAATATTTTTTGAAAAACATGGTATAGCGTTTCGCAAAAATCGAGACCGCGAAAATCGAGGGATCACTGTATTCCTATATCTCTTCTTCTATTCTTTCATTTATATGTTCTATTCCTATAACCTCTCTTCTATTATTTCTTAGATATATTTTACTATGAGTATATCCTCTATAACGTTCATCATGTATTTTACTATGTGTATACCCACTAAAACCCTCATTCTGTATTGGACAATAAATAAATAAATAAATAAATAAATAAATAAATAAATAAATAAATAAATAAATAAAGTCATATATATGTAGGTCACACACACACACACACACACACACACAAACACACACATATATATGTATATATGCAGTGAAGGGCTACCAATTTTTTTACTATCACACTGTGGCCGTGGCTTATGCAGGACGCCTGCATTTTCTTTCAACATCTTTCAGTACAGACTGGGTGCTCTGGGGTGAAGCTCCATTTTTGCTACCAAAACTGTAACCCCACTGCGTTCCCACCTGTCTGGGCAGCAGCCCACCCCTGCATATATGTATATGTGTATATATGTGTGTGTGTGTGTATGTATGTATGTATGTATGTATGTATGTATGTATGTATGTATATATGTATATGTATATATGTATATATGTATATATATATATATATATGTATATATATATGTGAATGATGAGGCAGCAGCCATCTCGATCACCGGAACATAGAAACTTTAATAAAACCACTTAGCTTTCGTTAGCGTGCTGCTAACTTCGTCAGAGTATTAAAATGCCATGGGAGACAATCACCTTTATAAAGCATTATTCAGTCTGCTCATTGCCCGCGTCATAGGGCCACACCCTTCCCTCCCCTCTGCGGCAAGCCTAATTGTGGGCTTGCTCATGCTGGCTAAAGGGGGATCTACCGCTTTTACTCGTGTCTGTTGCCTCTTTCCCTCCCCAAGGGAGGAGGTGGAGTTATGAGGCAATACTTCGGAGGTGTTTGGTATTACTTCCCCCCCCCCCCCCATTATCGTTGTTAGAACAGTGCAGACCTAAGACGAGGGCATGGGCAAAAAAATTGCAAGAGCAGACATGTACCACTATAGAAAGTAACAACGATAATGGGGGGGAAAAAGTAATACCAAACACCTCCGAAGTATTGCCTCATAACTCCACCTCCTCCCTTGGGGAGGGAAAGAGGCAACAGACACGAGTAAAAGCGGTAGATCCCCCTTTAGCCAGCATGAGCAAGCCCACAATTAGGCTTGCCGCAGAGGGGAGGGAAGGGTGTGGCCCTATGACGCGGGCAATGAGCAGACTGAATAATGCTTTATAAAGGTGATTGTCTCCCATGGCATTTTAATACTCTGACGAAGTTAGCAGCACGCTAACGAAAGCTAAGTGGTTTTATTAAAGTTTCTATGTTCCGGTGATCGAGATGGCTGCTGCCTCATCATTCACACACATACCTGGAACTCGCATTTTTAGGACTATTCTTGATATATATATGTATATATATATGTGTGTGTGTGTGTATATATATATATGTGTGTGTGTGTGTGTGTGTGTTTGTGTTTGTGTTTATGTCGGATCACCCTGGTATATTGAAGGAACGTCACAGCTCCTTTTTGCCTCTAGGCCCAACCCAGGACCATTTCAAGGCTGTTAATTTTTTTTAGCCGACAACTATATATATTGACATATATATGTATGTATGTATGTATATATGTTTTTGCTGAATTTGAAAATTAAGGGAGAATAGGATAGATCTATTTCGACAGAAAACACACAAACACATATAATAAAGATTATTTTTAAAAAGTGTAGAAAAAACAATTACTGCCAACCTGTCTTCCATTGAGGACCTATATACTGCAAAAATCATAAAGAGTGCTGTGAAAATATATACAGACCCTTTGCATTCTGGACATAAATTGTTTCAACTCCTACCCTCAAAATGACATTATAGATCACTGCACACCAGAACAACTAGACACAAGAACAGTTTTTTTTCCTGAACTCCATCACTCTCTTAAACATATAATTCAATACTGCCAAACTATTCACTAAGGCTACATTACTATTACTATTAACCTCCTACCTATGGATTCTTATCACCCATTTCCTCCCACTTATGATTATACAGTACGTATATGACTGTAACTTGTTGCTTCTATCTTTACGATTTATACTGATTGTTTCCTAGTAAGATGTGACTTCTTATTTGTACCTTATGACTATTATTAACTGTTGTACCTTATGATTCTTGACAAACATATCTTTTCTTTTTATGTACACTGAGAGCATATGTGCCAAAGACAAATTACTTGTGTGTCCCAACATACTTGGCCGATAAAGAATTCTAATCTAAAAATCAATCTAATCTAATCTAAATTATAAATTATGTATCATATTATTGTCAAGAAACCGCATTTGGTTATTACAATGCAGATGCAATTAGAATTTTGAGAAGGAGTTTGGAGTGAATCTGCTAATTCTTTTTTTTGCCTCCTCTTCTCTCTTCTACCCACCAAATGGCTTAAATTTTGAGAATTAAAATCCAATATTTCAGATGGCAACAGATGGTGAAGACTGTGAGTGTTTGTTGTAGAATTTTAAGAGAGCTGTTGATTACAGCTTTGTTGCTGAGTTAAACATATAGGTTCTGTTTAAGGCTGGAGTGTTTTGTGAGTGTTCCCAAGAGCAGAAATCTGATTGAAGCAATAATTAGTGAAACAGGTTTTATCACTACAAACAGAATTTGTGTTCTTTACAAGGAATATATTCTTTACACTTTATATAAATAGGCAAAACCTTTTATGTAACTTATTTATATCCTACCAAGTGGATAGTCAAAGGCTTTATGCTCTGTACATATGTGCCTAGGAAGAATAATAGAAGAAAATATTTGATCTCTTAGAGAGGGAAATAAACCAATTCTACCTCCCTCCCCAAACAAGGCTTTTCTCTTAAGGTGCTGAAAAATCAATATCATTGGATTTGTACCCCAATATTTTTTTAGCTAATGCTTGCCAGGAGCAGGATCTGAAACTTAAGTCATCTAATGAAAGCTGGTCAGTTCATTGTTAATTGCAAGCAATATCTTCTCTTGATAAAACTGTAATCAGCTGGAACTACAATTTCCAGTCAGGAATGGGTTCCAACTTACCTCACTTCCTCCCACAACGCATGGCCATGCGCACATGCATCATGTAAAAAAAGTCAGCTTCTTTGCATGCGCAGAAGCCAAAACCAGCAAAAAATCCCTCCCCCAAAAAATAAAATTAAAAACAAAAATGGCAGCATCCACAGACCAGCACCGACAGAACTGGCTCCATGACATCATCAGCAGTTTACTACTGATTCAATAGAACTGATGCAAACTGGGAGGAACCTACCTCTGGATCCAGTGCTTTGTTTGTTTTAAAGAATCTCCTCCTTTAAAATTAATCTTAAAAAAAATCTTTTTGATTTGGTATTTAGTATTAATTCGTGATTTGTTTCTAATGGCTTGGGATCAATTAAAAACACAGAATTTAATGCACAGTACAATCATGCCTTAACATTTTACGAAATACAGTATTAATTTTCTACTAAGAAATAAAAACGCAATAGACATAGGTTGTAGAAAACATGGATAAATAGGAGTTGTTGTTGTTTTTAGAAAGTCTAATGTATCCACATATTTCTACATAATTCCTTGTTTGCATAACCATATATGTCTAAATTCACCTTTATTTGAGTTCAGAAGCCCTTAGCAGTTGAAAGTTGCATTTTGTTTTGGTGGCTGTTATGCAAATTTCTTTCCACAAGTATTCAGCTTGTGTAAAACCAAATTACATTTATATGCAAATATATACATTGGGAGGACCTATAAATACTTCAAGGTTTGACATTAGCATATTCCACATAGCGCTTTCTGTGGCTAAACAATATGATGTTGTAAAGATTTCATTTTGGCAGAACGAGAATGGGGGGAGGGAATCTGTGCTAGATATTTTTAAAGAACCACATGAAGGTTCTTTTGAAAGCAAATAACAAAATCACATAGGTTGCCAAGATTATTTAAATAAACTTTTCTTGATTAGTATGCAAGATCCTTAGTAAAGGAGCTTTTGTTTAATCCTTTTCATATTATTCTTGACTTTGATCTACAGGTACTATTGATAAATTGGTTAATCTTCTTGTCCAGAAAGTTTATTTAATTAATTGACAACTTGCTATCAAAATACTAAATATTTAATGGCCACAGAGTCAATTCTACATTCAAATATGGTCATTTTAAAGAAAATATTCTGGTAATAGTTGGATAGCTATCAAATATCTGCAGATATATAGAATAATTTTCAAATATATTTGCAATAATCCAGCAGTAATTTACTTTTAAAGTGTTATTCCTGACTGTTTTCTATGTCTGTATCTACTTTTGGAGATTAAGGAATTTATTCCACAGTTAAGACCCAGAAAAGCATTAGGAGAAGATTTTTACCCCCTCCCCAAAACAAAAAATATTAAACGAGGACAAAGATTATGGCTTTTAGGGCTGGATGTTTTATTTAGCAGATATTTCAGAGTATAAAACAGACCAAAGTATAAGACACACCTTAGTTTTGAGGGAGGAAAATAGGGGCAAAAAAATCTATCTACCATCTGGTTAATGTCCTTAGTCTGTTCAGCTTCACCGCATCATTTTATCCCTTGGTTAGGGCTGAAAAAAACTTTTTTGTAGGGAGTAGCAATGAAAACAATCCTACAAAAATTTAGGGCTGGAAAAATAAACTTCTTCAGAGGAAGCAGGAATAAAAAAATCCTGCCAGCTGGGAAGGTCATTAGCACCTTGTTAGGGCTGCCGCTGGGGGGGGAAAAGCTTGGAAAAAGCTAAATTCGGAGTATAAGATGCATCCATATTTTCAGCCTCTTTTAGGGAGGAAAAAGCTGTGTCTTATATTCTGAAAAATACAGTATGCATATTAACAGATTGTTTTATGTCATAATGGAAGCAAGCCATCATTGTCCTTTTGTATAAAAATAAATGAATAAAGGAAATGATCCTGCCAACTATAGATCCATTAACCTGTTTAATACAATAAATAAGCTGTATGTAAAATGCCTCTGTTTAAAATTATTAGCAAACTCAAGCTATGATACTTTGTGTGCATATTCAGTTCCCTGGAGAAGTTTCTCAGGTAACAAAAGTTGGATCCTTCTAAATTCAATTTCTCTGCTCCAGCACCACTTTGAGAGTTAGTTGCTCTCCTCAGAGACTTCTTTCTACAGTTGTTCCCATACAGGAGGGATGAGGCGAGGGTGCTTTTAACTCCCTTACTTTTCAATGTGATAATAATAATTAATTTAATTTAATTATTCAGCCTCTCTCAATTCCTAATCATCACCCTCCTGTATTAGGAGATGAATAATTCCATCATTATTATTTTTTTTGCATGCAGATGATGTTGTAACTATGTTTGCTTTCAGGTTAGAAGAACATTGAAGTTATTGGCCTCTTTTTGTCTTAAAAAAGCTTTGTAAATCATCAGAAAGGTAAATTTCTAGTATTTGCATGAAATTACAGTCAAATCTATAGTTGGCACTTTAATAAGAATTCTATTAAGCAGGTGTGCACCTAAGAATAACTTGTTATTCCAGGCATCAATTTCTCCCATCTAGCTGGTATTACTTATTATAGCTCTTCAGGTAATTTAAGATTTCTTTTTTCATTCAAAAGATCCCTGTGTTTTGCCAGATCTTTGTATCCAGGGCCATATCTTCATTTCTCTATTGTGCCCAAGTGTGTACTTTTACAAAGCTTGACATCCTTGAAATAATGTAGTCTAAGTGTTTTATAGCTACTTTGGCAGTTCCAAGATATATTTAAAATGCTGCTAAACATGTACAGATTGGTTTGGTCTCCATAGATGCCAAAGTTTGCAATTATCTTTTAATTTCTGCTTAAAGTTAATTTTCTATCTAGTCCATTACTACTCTGAAGTTTAGATGGGCCTTTACTTTGGCCAGGTTGGACAGATTGTCCTCTTCTGTTCTTTTTGGAACCATACAAAAAGTTTCGGTATATTAATACAGATGACTTTTTTGGGAATGGCTCAGTATAGATTTGAATCACCTGGCTCCCTTTCAGGGGTGGGTTACACTTACCTTCACTACCATTTTGTGCATGCACCCTCACTACGCTTGCGTGTGCACATCCTCTCATGCAATTTACTTCTGTGCATGCTCAGAAGGTGGTTACAGCCCAAATATGAGCAATAGACTCAGCTGTACTTTGGCCGAATAAATAAAGGTAGGTATTAACTTGGGGAAAGGCGGGAAGGCTTTTTTCAAAGCAGAGGACATGAAGAAGCCATCCAGAGAAAAGAATGCCAAAAATTCTGAAAAAAGATGGTGGTGCACAAGGACCGGCATAGACTGAACCAGATATGTGATGCCATCTTCACGTCACCAGCGGGTCGTAATGGTTTGCCCAAACAGATCTGAACTGGGAGGAACCCAACCTGGCTCTCTTTGCAGGGAATCCTGAATGATTTTCATTCATCCCATTCTCTTTCTATCTGATCATAGTAATCAATTATATCTTCCAGGACTGCTCAGTTTTGTGTCTCTATATGTAGCATTCGTTTTCCATTGTGATTGGAAATTTTAATTTGTTAAATTTTAATAAATAAATCTATTAATTCATTTCATTTTCTTTTTTGAGAAAAAAAATCCCTCCATGCTTATACACACATTCACCCAGATTTATTCATTTACATAAAAATATTCCTAAGTATAGATACACATGTGCATATTTGTTTTATTTTACTTTATTTCTGTATGTAGTGGCAATAATACATTGATCCATTATTTGATTGATGTTTTTCATTACTGACCCAAAACTGGAATGTAAATGTAATGGATACATAAATTAGGCCAGCACAACAGTTTCGTCACCCTGCTCCACATATCTTAAATGAAATGCCATGATGGGAAGAAAATAAAGAAATCTATCCCCAGAGTAAATCATTCAAACATACAAAGTGCGTACATGTATGATTAGGAATATGTTTATGATACTCAGCTGTACGTTTCTATCTCGTGCCAATTTTGCAAAGCAGTTGAAGTGATGTGCTGGTGCCTGGAGGTTGTAAGGGTCTGGTTGGGCATCAACAGGCTCAAATTCAACCCTGACAAGACTGAGTGACTGTGGGTTTTGCCTCCCAAGGATAATTCCATCTGTCCATTCATCACTCTGGGGTGGGGGGAATTTTGACCCCCCTCAGAGTGGGTCCGTAACTTGGGAGTCCTCCTAGATCCACAACTGAGGTTAGAGCAACATCTCTCAGCTGTGTCTGGGGGACCTCTGCACAAGTTCGCCTGGTGTGCCAGTTGCAGGCCTATTTGGACAGGGAGTCTCTTCTCACAGTCACTCACACCCTCATCACCTTAAGGCTCAATTACTGCAATGTGCTCTACTTGGGGCTACCCTTAAAGAACATTCAAAGACTTCAATTAGTCCAGCATGCAGCTGCATGAGCCATGTTCTGTGTACTTAGGTACACCCATATCTGTCCAGCACTCCATGAGCTGCACTGGCTACCAATCAGTCTCCAAACACAATTTAAGGTGTTGGTTATTAGCTATAAAGCCCTACATGGCATTGGACCCAATTGTTTATGGGACCATCTTCTGCCTCACACATCCCAGTGACTGGTTAGATCGCACAGAGTCGTCCAATCCGAGTCCCGTCAGCCAAACAATGATAACTGGCAGGTCCATGGGGAAGTCTTCTCTGTTGCGGCCCTGGTCCTCTGGAACCAACTCTCCCCCAGAGATTTGTACCACCCCACACTCTCCTTGCCTTCTGAAAGGCATTAAAAACACATCTATGCCGGCAGACCTGGGGCTACCGGTTATAGTTTTCACTCCATCCTGTAGTGTGAATGAGGAATGACTTCCTGGTTTTATTTAGGGATTTTTATTTCTCTTAATATTTCAATTGTTTGTACTATTTTTATCTTGTTTATATTTTATTCCTCTAAGCCGTCCTCAGAGGAGAAGGGTGGCCTATAAATCTAATAAATGAAACAAAACACTTTCCCATTGATTGCCCTATCAGACCGGACTTCATAAACAGGTGTGAAAATAGCTTGCCTTCCTGTGACACACCTTGAGAAGAGCATAGTATTGTAGCCTCTTGACTAATATAACAATGCTGTATGATAATAATAAATAATGTCTGTCTGTCTATCTATCTACAGTATCTATCTATCTATCTATCTATCTATCTATCTATCTATCTATCTATCTATCTATCTATCTATCTATCTATCTATCTATCTGTTGTGGTTGGCTCTGGCCCAGCTCCTGCCCCAAGGAATGTGGAGGTGGATGCAGGGGAAACATCAACATGTCCTAGGCCTGTTTTATTGCCGACAGAGTCAGGAAGTGCAGTTTCCTCAGACAAAGAAGAAGGTGGGGGTGACTTGGAAGAGGGGGGCTTGGCACACAGCCCAGGAAGCCAATCTCCATTATCTTCGGTCCATTCAGATGAGGAAGTGTTAGACCCACGCAGGCGCAGAATTATGCATCGAAGAGACCAATTGAGGAAATATTACAGGAGATAAGAGAGGCCACCTGTGTTTGGGTGGGGCTCCAGTAATTAGAGCTGCTGATATAAATAGCAGCGTGCTGGTTTGTCCGTTGTGGAAGATTATCTGATCGTTGTTTCTTCAGGACCATGCCTTGCTGTTTCCAGACTTTGTTGATTTTTCACGACTTTGAAACCAAAGCAGAACAAAGTGTCTGTGTGTCTCACTTAGTGGAAGGAGGGCTTTGACGTTTCTTCACAGCTGCTAGCTAAGTACTTAAGGACTGATTAAGGGTATTGTACAGCCTACAAGGTTGTTTTGGGATGCGTGCTCTTTGCAATACAAAAAGGGTGATATGCTTCTTTTGAATTTTGTGATAAAGAACTTTGTTTTTGAATTTTCAAGTGTGTGTGTGTCTGAAATTTGTACTCTTGAATTTTTGGGAGACGCATACCATAGAGCCCGGCAGAACACTATCTATCATCTATCTCTCTATCTATGTTACAAAGTTCCTATAATTCATTGGCAAATAAGTTCTTGAGGATTGCTGATGTTCACAAACTTCCAAATGACACATGGTCTTCAGTATTATATATCCTGTTTCCCTGAAAATAAGACCCTGTCTTATATTTTTTTTAAACCCTGAAATAAGCACTTGGTCTTATTGCCATGCATTCAAATGCCCTATTAGGCTTATTGTCAGGGGATGTCTTATTTTTTAAAAAATAGGATACTTGACTCATTTATTGTACTAAACTCTCTTCCTTTAAAGAAAGGATACGGGGAATGTTATGATTTATCCTATAAAACAAAAATAATACAAAGCAGTTTTGTGTAAGGCATCAGGTTGGAAACCAAGAGATGGTAAATCTTGCCTTAAACACAAATTCAAATGGGTGACCTTGTCCAGTCACACTTTTTCACCTCTAGGAAAGAGATAATGGCAACCATTTTTAAAAAACTGCAAAGAAAACTGCAGGAACTAGTCCAGGCAGTTGACCTGCTTCAAAGCTGACTTGAAGACATGTGCACAAACACTCACATGCTTCAAAAATATCCAAAGCATCCAATCACACTATTTACAAGTTCCTGAACACTAAAAAATATTTTCCATAATTTACAGTGCACAATAGTTTCAGAATTTCACTTATTATCAAGAAAACAAATTTAATTTAATTGCTTTTGTATGTTCTATGTCAATAAGTAAAGACCAAAATTCACGGAAGGCTATTTTGTACAAAACTTCATTCTGTATGTTTAATTTCATATCACAAAATTGTTCAGCTGTTAAACAGCATATTGGAGAGTAAAATATGATTTTAGTCTACTTTCTGGCAATGTATCAGCATAATCAAAGACTATTAACAGATCAAAATGCAGTACATTTCTAACCAGAAAATAAAATGTCAAAAAGAATGTTACCAGATGTTACAAATACATAGGACTAGCATTAAAAATATATTTTCTTTCTGCTCTCTAATATATGGGGAAACATGTTATGTTCTGCATATTGATGGCATCACATTATGCATTTTTTCACTTCCTTCAAGTGGAAGCCAATATTGTAAAGCCAAATTAGAAAATGTACAGTCAGATAATTTTAAGAGGAAGTCAATATGTTTTACATATTTATATACAGGTGGGAAAAACATCCCACATAGATGGTATTTTGGATGCTAGGCTTTGGGGCAAGAGGCATATGTGAACTTTTGAAATGATGATATAGATAATGTCACAAAAAGGCTGCCAGACAGGTGAAGTTTGCACATTAAACAAATAGATGTCATGGTGGGCATAGCTAGTCTCAAATTCTCAATTTACACGGGTAGCCGGATTTATTTAATACATAAATGAAAATGTTTAAAAAGACAAAAAGCAAAATGAAATAATTTGTGGCTTGATGTAAACCAACTAATCTCCTCTTTCACCTCCAATATAACAGAGTCTCAATCTTCACATTACCCCAAAACCTGGATAAATGCCAGGTGTTTAACAGCTTTCTGATTGACATCAGTGGAAGCCAACTTCATTTCTGGATGGATATTATTTGGATGCTGAAGACATTGCCTGTAATTCCTTGTATGTTTTCTATTCTCCCAGTATGTTTTCACCATGTTAGGGAAAAGTTATAGCCTTCATAGTTATATTTCTGATGCAATCAATTCGGGAGGCCATGTCACTCTCAATGAAATTAATCAGATTTTGATCTGTGTCTAAACTAGGCCTAAGGAGCACCTAGTTCACTATATTAGAGTCATCTGTAATTTAATAGCTATAATTTTTCTACATGTTAACATTTTATGTTTCTGTACATCTATCTAATAGTCCCCTCTTTTTTAAAAGACTCTTTTAGACTCCTATACATCTAGTTTTAACACATATACCATGTTAGAATTGTAAGCCACTCAGAGTGGCTATAGAAATTTGAATGAATGAATGAATGAATGAATCTTTTTTACTTCTAGCTTTTCATGTTTTATTTAGAATCTGATGTATTTTCTATGCTTTATAGAAAACACATAGACCCTATGCTCTTGTATGACCTTAATAAAGACTTGATTTTAATCCCACAAAGTTATACAAACTAACATTCTGAGCACAATACCCCAAAAAACATTTCTGAACCAACTTTCAGACTTGAAGTTTAAACAAACTTTATCTTGGAAAGCAGTTTTGACCTAGTAGTTGAAACTTCTGGTTTTCTTGTAGGCCTAGCACTTTTAACTTTAATGGATGACTATCCTTCTCCATAGGACTTGAAAAAAAATTGAATCAACCATTGGCTTATCTAATTCAATTTTTTTTTTCAAAAATGACTTGAAAAGTGACTATGACTTGAAAAGTCCTATGCACAGTTTATCTCTGATGGATACAATCAAGCCAAAACATGTATACACCAAAGGCTGGAAGAAATAGAATAACAAACTTAAATTAGTTCCCTATTCAACTCCGGATGAATTCCAGATTCAGCTCCAGTGATCTTAGAAGCCGATGTCTTAGAAGAACTTGAACGATTAAAGGTAAAAAAGGCAATGAGTCCAGATGGCATCCACCCAAGAGTTCTTAAAGAACTCAGATTTGTCATTGCTACCCGCCTAACTGATTTGTTTAACCAATCCCTGTTAACAGGAGATGTTCCTAAGGATTGGAGAATGGCCAGTGTTGTGCCTATCCACAAGAAGGGCAGTAGAGAAGAAGCTGGTAACTACAGGCCAGTTAACTTGACATCAGTTGTAGTCAAAATGATGGAGACTCTACTCAAAAAGAGGATAAATCAGCACCTAAAAAGCAATAACTTATTGGACCCAAATCAGCATGGCTTTACTGAAGGCAAATCATGTCAGACTAATCTCATTGATTTCTTTGACTATGTCACAAAGGTGTTGGATGAAGGTGGTGCTGTGGATATTGCCTACCTGGATTTCAGCAAAGTCTTTGATACATAAAGAGCTGATAGATAAATTAGTGAAGATTGGACTTAATCCCTGGATAGTTCAGTGGATTTGTAGCTGGCTGAAGTGTAGACATCAGAGAGTTGTTGTTAATGGCGAGTATTCTGAGCAGAGACAGGTTACAAGTGGTGTGCCACAAGGGTCTGTTCTGGGTCCTATTCTTTTTAATATGTTTGTGAGTGACATAGGGGAAGGTTTGGTAGGGGAGGTTTGCCTATTTGCCGATGACTCTAAAGTATGCAATAGGGTTGATATTCCTGGAGGGGTCTGTAATATGGTAAATGATTTAGCATTACTAGATAAATGGTCAAAGCAATGGAAACTGCAGTTTAATGTTTCCAAATGTAAAATAATGCACTTGGGAAAAAGGAATCCTCAATCCAAGTATTGTATTGGCAGTTCTGTGTTAGCCAAAACTTTAGAAGAGAATGATTTAGGGGTATTGATTTCTGACAGTCTCAAAATGGGAGAGCAGTGTGGTCGGGCAGTAGGAAAAGTAAATAAGATGCCTGGCTGCATAGATAGTGGTATAACAAGCAGGAAGAGGGAGATTGTGATCCCGCTATATAGAGCGTTGGTGAGACCACATTTGGAGTACTGTGTTCAGTTCTGGAGACCTCACCTACAAAAAGATATTGACAAAATTGAACGGGTCCAAAGACGGGCTACAAGAATGGTGGAAGGTCTTAAGCATAAAACGTATCAGGAAAGACTTATTAATGAACTCAATCTGTATAGTCTGGAGTCAGAAGGAAAAGGGGTGACATGATCAAAACATTTAAATATGTTAAAGGGTTAAATAAGGTTCAGGAGGGAAGTGTCTTTAATAGGAAAGTGAACACAAGAACAAGGGGACACAATCTAAAGTTAGTTGGGGGAAAGATCAAAAGCAACATGAGAAAATATTATTTTACTGAAAGAGTAGTAGATCCTTGGAACAAACTTCCAGCAGATGTGGTTGGTAAATCCTCAGTAACTGAATTTAAACATGCCTGCGATAAACATATATCCATCCTAAGATAAAATACAGGAAATAGTATAAGGGCAGACTAGATGGACCATGAGGTCTTTTTCTGCCGCCAATCTTCTATGTTTCTATGTTTCTATGTAACATAGAGCTCCAGAGTACTCAAAATATTTGAATTCTTTGAGCATGTTAGCCAGCCTAAGGAAATATATTTACAGCAGACATAATGTATTATCTTCTGCCCTTTTCTAACATCAGATATAATAAAATATCTATACAAGAAAAACTATGGCTATTTATTTTTTTAAAAAAATAGAAACAATCAAGCATGTCCTTTTTTTTATTGCAATTACTCTAGTAGCCTCTGAAAGTACCATATAGCACTAGTTCTCCAACAATTTCTAGACCACACAGAAGTTTTCTATATTAAAATAGTATTTTATTATTAGGCAACTAACCAATATATAACAAGCAGAGTTGCCACCTATTGCTGGACAGTAGACATCAGATGTGACATCAGCTGACAACATTTTAATTATGTTCTATAATTTATTCTTTAAATTTTATTTTGTCTGATTTATGATAATAATAATAAAAGATTTGATTTGGTTTGCTAACAAGGTCAAGATGACACTCTACTGAGCCTGTTGCTCATGTTGAGCTACCGTATTTTTCAGTGTATAAGACGCATCTTTTTACTCTCAAAAAGAGGGTCAAAAACTGGGTGCATCATATTATATAGTCTTATATAACTCCACCCACCCGCCAGCCTCCATCCTTCAGAGGTTTTCGGCCTCCGCACATTGCATTTTGGGATGGTTCCAGACAACAGGGACCACTTCCACTCATGGCCAGGGGAAGGTAGGGACTTGGCTGGTGAAGAGGGCACTGTGCAGGAGGCATAAGGCAAGATGACTCACCTGTAGCTGGGGAAGAAAGAATTTTCATCGCATTTCAGGTGGCAGGCAGTTCTGGCCGGTGTTGCCATCCAAAAATACTTTCCTCCTTGATTCCAAAAATGGGGCATGCAGCCAGAGCTGTCTGCCGCCCAAAATGCAATGCTCTGTTTTAGTCTCCACACACTCCATTTTGGAATCGGGGAGGGGATCATGGCAATTTTGCCTGAAAAACAGCGGCTTGACAGCTCTCTTTAAAGTGTAACTGACAAAGTCCTTAACCAATAGCAGGCTTCCTTTTCCTGCTTGCTAGTTGCCTGCATCTGAGCCCATCAGATTCAACCAGCAGCCAGTGTGGTCATAACAGCAAGGACTTAGCACCACCCCTCTCTTCCCAAAGATTTATTGGGCTTTTTACATGAAGAAAAGTGTTTCCAATTGCCTCAGTGCAACCACCATCTTAACTTTTTCCCCTCTCTCTTGTGCCCTGCTCAAGATCTCAGGATATATGAAAAAAAGGGTTCATTACCTATCCTTTTTTGTTGGAGACCCATTGCATCTGAAGGCTCATATAGTTTGGACTTACCATCTGGATATTCTATATCGATTTAATATCATTAAGCTTGTTAACTTGTCGTAAGTATAGTGGTAAAGTATATTCAAAACATTTGGATATTATCTATGCAGAACACTGGAACTATTGCACTTGGATTGTTACAAAAGCAATATACGGTAATATGTTCTTGGATAAACACTATTGCAATGGAAGGCATAGATACACATGTCTTTTATGTGTACTCCACCTGATGGTTGGGGATGGGGGAATGCTTACATTCTGAGCTCTGAATTTAAGGATCTAATATTAGAAAAATAATAGAAAGTCAAATATCAGTCCTGAACAATTTTTGTTGCAACCTGTAAATTAAAGTTATGGTACCTTTATCTGGGCTACAGATGTGTAGTTGTGTGTTAATAGCATAGCGATAATACTTTACCCCCAAATGATGGCATACTTTTCATAGTAGTTTCACATAGCTATGAAATAATATGTGGAAGAGAGTGGTGCTGGAGCATGTCAATGCTAAACTATTTTTCTCCCATGACCATCAGAAAGTGTTTCCTCTGTAATATCCTTACAAATATCATTACTCAAATGACCCCAGAGCCTAAGTCCCAGTTTTTAACCCTGAATGAAAGGTCTCAGATACTCCTGGACACTTCCTTCAAAACCTTTCTCCAAAAAGGATAATAGAAGGCTGGCTAAAGGTTGTGCAAAATGGATCAAAGATGAATTAAAACTGATTTTCTGTGGAAATGAATTATTTGATATAATTTTGTTAGGATCTAATTGAGAATGAGAAAAAGAAGAAAACCTAATTGATTATGAGAAAAACTAATTGATTATTGCAGAAATAATAAAAATATTTCTGTGTTCATGAAATACAGTAGTCCCTCACCTATCGCTGGTGTTACGTTCCAGACCTGGCCGCGATAGGTGAAATCCGCGATGGGGAATTTATCGACTGATAGTACTCATTTAAGTATTTATATTGTAATTGTTTGGTAAGTTTTCATTGTTTTAAGTGTTTATAAACCCTTCCCACACAGTATTTATTTTAGATACAGTATTTAAATACAGTATTTACAATTTTAGATATATATTTTTTTTGAAAAACCTGCCGATCGAGTTCGGTGGGCTGTTTAAATCTGCTGATCGACTTCCTCAGAAACCCGCGATGAAGTGAAGCCGCAGTAGGTGAAACGCAATATAGCGAGGGACTACTGTACTACCAAGCAACTGAATATACCAGGGGTTTATGGATATGTGCCGAATTATGGAGTAAAACATGAATTGGGTCATTACGTTTCTTATATATTTTACAAAATTCAAGAAACAGATCAGAAATAAGTATGAGCCGCTTGTCAACTCTGGCAGAATAAGCAAAAAATAAATTCCCCTTGTGACAAAAGTAAGACCTTATAATTTTTCTTCTTAAAAGAGATATAGTCTCTGATGTTGAACCTCTATGTCTTTTATATCCTTGGATTTCATCAACTCAGACCCTAGAGAGTAAAATTTACTTTCTCTTGTGATCTGAAAAGATACTAGATAGTTTTGAAAATAAGGAAAAGGATTAAGACTTCCCCCCCAAAACAATAGGTAACCTCTAAAAAAAAGAAGCAGCTACAGTGATCCCTCGATTAGCACAGTCTCGATTAGTGCGAAACGCTACAACACGGTTTTTCAAAAAATATTAATTAAAAAATACTTCACGTTTTTTTTGCTATACCACGGTTTTTTCCACCCGATGATGTCATACGTCATCACCAAGAGTCACTTCTCTGTCTCTTTCTCTTTCTTTCCTGTCATTCTCTGCTTCAATCATTTTCTCATTTCTCTTTTTTTCTCCCCTTTTTTCTATCATTTCTCTCTCTCTTTCTTCCTCTCTCACACTCTCTTCCTCCCTTCTCTCTCCCCCCCTCCACTTGCCCACGAGAAGAAAAAAAGCAACCTCTGCCGGGCAGCTCCCCTTGTGCCCCCGCTTTGTGCCTGCCTCTTTTGGGGATTTTTTTTCTTTTCTTTTTTGCGCTGGCGGCGGGAGCTGTTGGGGAGGGCTCTGCCGGGAAGGGCTGTGTCAGCGGTGAGGTGGCCGCGCCGTTATTGTTCCTTCTAAGCTGCTTGTGCGACCACCTTGCACAGAAACATTTGCCCCTTTGCGCCGCCCCACCACCCGTTCCTGCAAGTAGAGGTCGGGTGTGTTACCGGGAGCTGGAGTTGGCGTGGGGCCGGACACTAGGTGCTGGGGAGGACAAAGGAGTGAACGTAGCTACTGCCTCTCAGCTGCAGAGCCGAATGGGGGCGGAGGCAACAGCGGAGCCCGGCGCTGGGGCCATGCGAGGCTGTTCATCCAGGGGGGCGTGGACTGGCAAGTCGCCCTCCGCTCTCTCTCTTTCTCTCCCTGTTGCCGGCGTGGTATATGAGAGAGAAAGAGAGAGGCAGAGGTCGGGCGCATTACCGGGAGGTGGAGGCGGCGTGGGGACGCTGGGTGCCGGGGACACCGAGGAGGGGGTGGACGTGGCCTCTCAGCTGCAGAGCTGAACAAGGGCGGAGGCAACGGCGGAGTCTGGTGCTGGGGCCATGCGGGGCCACTCATCCAGTGGGGCGTGGACTGGCAAGTCGCCCTCCTTTCTCTCTCTTTCTCTCTCTTATACCACACCGGTAACAGGGAGAGAAAGAGAGAGAGCGGAGGGCACCTTGCCGGTCCACGCCCCCCTAGATGAGTGGCTCCGCATGGCCCCAGCGCCGCCCAGGCAAAGGGGAAACCCCAAGATCGCTTGCCGCTTGCCGTATTGCAGCGAAGGAGGCGAAGCAAGGCTCCAAGCTGCAATATGGCAAGCGGCAAGCGATCTTGGGGTTTCCCCTTTGCCTGGGCGGCGGGAAGAGCCAGGGAAGGTTCCTTCGGCCGCCCAACACCTGATCCGCTCTGCAGCGCGGCAGCAGCGAGGAGCCGAAGATGGGGTTTCCCCTTTGCCTGGGTAACGGGGAAACCCCATCTTCGGCTCCTCGCTGCTTCCGCGCTGCGGAGCAGATCAGCTGTTGGGCGGCCGAAGGAACCTTCCCTTGGTCTTCCCCGCCGCCCACACGCAAACTCCACCATCTGCGCATGTGTGGCCATGGAAAAAAAAGGGTGCGCATGCGCAGATGGTGTTTTTACTTCCGCACCACTATAACGTGGAAATCGATTAGCGCGGGAGGTCTTGGAACGTAACCCCCGCGCTAATCGAGGGATCACTGTATATGCAAATCTATTATATTTCCCCTCACTTCATTGTTCACCATAATATATTCCTGTTCCTTATGACTACTAAAATAGTTGAGACATATCAAGAAATTATAGCAGTAAATTTGGGGGGGAGGGGCAGCAAAATGTTTTATTGATCAATAACTATGATGCCTTACATATTAAAAATTCTTCCCAAATTTAATATAAACCCTGATTTTTGTTTGTTTGTTCTCTAGAAGCTTCCAAAAGATTCTCCCTGAAATTTGTAAATAAAATAGTTATTTTCAACAACACCCAGCAACAACTTTCCATTTCTCTTTGTTCCATTAAAGATTTTTCAAACTGAAATACTGGCTGAGGTCTCAGACCAAAATTGGATGGATTCAAGCAATGCAGTCACTTTGCTCCAGTTTTAAAAAGATAGGTGGGAACATTGTGTAACAAAAAACACACATAAAAACCCAGATTTTTTTGGTACAAACCTTGAGTGAAGCAAATACATCTTCACAACTTTGCCTAGCTTTAACAATAGATACTGCTTCTGAAATTACGAAGTTTTGATATTATACTCTTAACACTCTGATTGTCTAAACTCAATTAATTACCGTATATACTGGAGTATAAGTCGAGATTTTCTGCACAAAAAATGTGCCGAAAAATCCAACCTCGACTTATACTAGACTCACTGACTTTCACTGACCTGAAAACTGCCCTGCAGCATTTTCCAAAGCTCCACAGTTCCGATGTGAAAGGCAGGAAGGAAAGAAACCTCATGGCTAGCAACATGAGGGTTTTTTTTCTTTCTGCTCTTGGCAATACCCCTCAGCTGCCTGATTAGCAGCAGGCTGAACCAATCACAGATCCTCCTCTATACAGAAAGGAGGCACTGAGAGAGCTATCTGATTGGCAGCAGGCTGTAACAATCACAGCTTGTCCTCTACAGGAAGCACTGGGGGAAGGGGCAGGAGGGTTGAAGAGACTTTCAGAAGGAAGGAACCATGGCTGTCTCTTTTGATCAAGCCAACAACAATATTTTACAAGTAAATAAAATGTACAAGTAAAATGTAAGTTACCCATTTAAATTTGATTAACAGGATAGGTTATTTTGTAAGAAATTGTTGCTTCAAGTGGGGATAATTCTGTGTAATTAAACTTTTTCTTCCATCTATACTTATACCCAAGAGGATTGTTAATGCTGACTTGTTTAAAACAATACAAAGGTTAGGATAATATTATTAATAGTATGAGTTTTGTCATTAATCATTTGTTCTACATAATTAATATGAATAGATTTACCTTTTTTAAGAGTATGGTTTCTCCTTATGCAAGATAAATATCATGTAGAAGAAAGATTTTACAATTAATGATTGAGTAACCCCCAATTGTTATTTACTGATCTATTGAGATAGTAATGATTTTAACTTATGAAAGATGTTTTAAATGGAAAATCTGAATATTTATTATATGGAAGTTTCATTTAAGCAATTGTTTTGAAAGAATATATGAAATCCCAATTATTAAGAAAATT